>NW_026941114.1:45000-127526 GCF_032062105.1 Saccostrea cuccullata
ATTCTTCGGGTGACAGTCGGCAGTTCATCGGCCGTTGTTCTTGCCCGATTTTAACCTCTTTTTTAGTCGGCCGACCAAATTTGTGTCCATCGGTCCAAGTTATAATTTTTCATGCGTCGGTGGCCGATTTCTTCAATTACAGTTATCCGTCGACCAACCTTGGATCATCGTCCGACCATCGGTGGTCAGTTTATTAAGTCGGTCGTCCGTCGTTGGACGATAAGGTTGTTGAAAATTTCGGCCGACGGTGAAAATCAAACTGTTGCTCAGAGCTCGATGATCGGGCGACGATTGGCCGACTTGTGAATACTGAACCTAATAAGGATACATAACACAAACAACATTTTGATGCATTAATTGGTATAATTTTTTTAAAACGGAAATAACATAAATAATTAATTCGTAAGATATAAAGAATTCTTAAGCATTCTTTGCTGCTTCGATTTGCACCATTTGTCGTTTTTATGCAATTCCATACAAATTTTGCACACATTTTCAACATTGAGTCACAAGTTTGTAAGATTCTGCCACTTTGCCTTGCAAACATTACTCACGTCACCTAACTGAATATAGATCTATAAAAAATATTGCTGATTTCTAAAGAAAAAAAAGATTTTTTGTGTTATTTATCCAAGTCATCGGTGTCCCTAGGAAATAATGTGACTGCTCCGTGTCGCCCCATGCTGTGTCGGCCGATCCTGCTCTTTCAGCCGACAAGACCAGAAAAATTTAGTCGCCCGACCATCGGCTTAAATGTGACCTAGGCATAAAGAACAAGCAGGGTTTAGAAAAGGCTACAACACAACAGATCATACGAGAGACGTTCAATAAATAATGTCATTAGCTCGATGAAATACAACATAGAAATCATATGACATTAAGCTAGACTTTCTCCCATTATTGAATCTTTAATGAATTGATAACAGTTTATGTGACCACTTTTCATCACATAGTTTCATCGTGAGAAGCTGGGAAACAAGGGCTATTCGAGACACTGCATTATAAATGAATGGTAAAGAATCAGTAAACTAGAGTGAAAATAAAAGCTTCATTAAAGCTGCTGTAAAACATGTTAAAAATCCCAAAGAAATTTTCACTGAAATATGTGACATACATCAACCAATGCCTGTTTTATAGACAAATAAGCAAGTGGATTTCAATGATAAAAAAGTCTATAATTGGCATCAAAAATGGGCACCGTCCTTGCCAACAAAAATTATAACAACTTATGTACTATTTGCCCAATTTCAACAAATAATATCTGATGATGTATGACTGACTGTCAGACACATAGCAAATTTAATATATATCATATCGGGAGTAGTTTACAATGTTTTAAAGAAACGTTTGATGGTAAAAAAGCTTGGTACTCAAAGCTCACCCCATATTTTGAACCAGAAGTCTCTGTTGAGACTGTAGCTCTACTGGTTTGTGCTTATAACAAAGGATGAGAAAAGAAGCCATTGCTATTAGACCAAAACTGTAGAAGGAGTAGCGTTTTAAAGGAATTTCACACATTTCTATTTTTAGTAACAATGGCAACACTTTCATCAAAATCAAAAACCTATGAACTACTCTATATATCTTAGAGTAGTCTACTTGTGTGCCAAGTTATATTGCAATCAGACCAAAACTGTAGGAGGAGTAGCGTTTTAAAGGAATTTCACAGGAAATTCTTTTTATAGTAACCATGGCAACACCGTTCATCGAAATCAAAATCTGATGCACTATTCTATATATAATAGTGTAGACTACTTGTGTGCCAAGTTATATTGAAATCAGATCAAAATTATAGGAGGAGTAGAGTTTTAAAGGAATTTCACAGAAAATTCTATTTTTATTAACCATGACAACACCATTCATTGAAATCAAAAATGGAAGCACTATTTTATGTATCTTTATGTAGTCTACTTGTGTGCCAAGTCATATTGAAATCAGATCAAAATTGTAGGAGGAGTAATGTTTTAAAGGGTGTTGCTAAAACGCGGAACGGAAAACGGAACGGAAAGCGGAACGGAAAGGAAAACGGAAAATTTATGTGAAACAAATAACATAGATTCGATATAAATCAGATATAAAAGCAATATTTTTGATGTTAAAGTCATATCTAATAAAAATTTACAGTAAACTATAATATATTCATGAATTATACACACCCTCCGCTCAGAACTGGTGTACAAGTGATGGTCTATAAAATACATACTAAATAGACTCAGGGTCCTAAATTCATCTGATCGTTTCATACAAATTGTTTTTTTTTTCTAAAAGAAAGCTCATTCATTAAAAAGAGATATTTCTTGAAATAGGCAGAAGGAAAAAAGACTACTAGTGTGTACATTCATAAATATTTGTCAAAAGCGTCGGAACCGGGGAGCCTCCTTTTTTGCAAATGTAACCATAATATAGGCAATGAACATTAGAGCGTAACCCCACCCCCACCCCCCACACACACTTTCAACAGGCACGTCGCAGATTAGATCAAGGAAGGTTAAGTGATAGTGTTTGGAAAATATTTGGTACTGAAAGAAAGCGCGACCCCTCTCTTCACGAAATAGGATTTTCGTGTTTGGGCAAAGGACGTATTTCCCTTTTTCTTTGCTTTTTGTATGTTGGAAATTTTTTTCTCTTCCACTAAGCCCCCCCCCCTTTCAATTTGCTTCAGACGCCAATGTTTGCGAAGACAAAAATAGCTAGTTTTGACGTTCAGATTATGCAAGCAGTGTCGAATCCGGGAATCTTGAAATGGGGAGAGGCAGTTTGGGGTCTGGGTAGGGGCCCACAGCCATATTAAAAATAAATTTATAAAATCTTATGTATATTTTGGACACAAAAGAGGGGGGTGGCTTGTGCAAATTCTTAGACCTTTCCGATGAGCGGAAAAACAAATCAAATGTTTTACGGGGTCATTCATTTACCCCCCCACCACCACCACCAAAAAAAAAAAGAAAACCACACACACACACACATGTACTGCATACAAATAAACTTTAACTTCATTGAATGTAAAGATTGCTACCCTAAATCTATCAAAGATAAGTATTCCAACTTTATCAATAAAGAATTTAAATATATAGAATGCGACTCTATTTTGTATAAAATAACAACCAGTGTTACATTAGAGATGTTTATTCGAGCTTGCCGGAAGGGGTTGCCCTAAACATAATCTTGATAATTATTATTATTTTTTTTACATTTTATTTCTCTTTCCATGGTTCAACTATATATCAAATATTTGCCCCCCCCCCCCCCACTCTTTTCCTGTCATAACCTTTTTACTAAAGAAATGTTCATTGACACCTTCACACTTTTTGTTTTTATATTGTAATTGATGTAGTAAGTTTGTGTAAAAAAATAGTACTGAGCGATGTTGGAGTTTGAACTTATCCCCCTCCCGAGTTTTTGCTTTTGATTTTTTTTTTAAATTTGCTTGTTAAATGCTTATTAAGTAAACCCCCCCCCCCCTCCACACACACTTTCAAATTCGAATCTACGTCACTGCTGTGTCAGCGATTTTCCTAATTAAGAGACTGAGCATGACTAAATCAACTTTTATTTAATAGTGGGGGATTGAATTTGTATAAGATGTATTGTTTGTGATAAAATTTGTGTATTTTACGTGATTTAGTCCAAAATAATATATTCCGTTTTCCGTTCCGTTCCGCTTTCCGTTCCGTTTTCCGTTCCGCGTTTTAGCAACACCCTGTTTTAAAGGAATTTCACAAAAAATTCTATTTTTAGTAACCATGACAACATCGTTCATCGAAATCAAAATCCGATGCACTATTTTATGAATCTTTGTGTAGTCTACTTTTGTGCCAAGTTATATCGAAATCACATCAAAACTGTAGGAGGAGTAGCATTTAAAAGGAATTTCACAGGAAATTCTATTTTTAGTAACCATGGCAACACTGTTCATCGAAATCAAAAACCGATGCACTATTTTATGTATCTTAGTGTAGTCTACTTGTGTGCCAAGTTATATTGAAATCAGATCAAAATTGTAGGAGGAGTAGCGTTTTAAAGGAATTTCACAGAAAATTCTATTTTTAGTAACCATGGCAACACCATTCATCGAAATCAAAAACCGATGCACTATTTTATGTATCTTTGTGTAGTCTACTTGTGTGCCAAGTTATATTAAAATCAGACCTAAACTTTAGGAGGAGTAGCGTTTTGAAAAATTGTTTACAGACAGACGGACAGACAGACAGACGGACGGACGACGGACGCATCACTATCGCATAAGCTCTTCTGGTCTCTGACCAGTAGAGCTAAAAATGAGTGAAAACGACAGCGTGTAGGAATGTCTTAACAATTATTTTAAAATATCAGTAACTGTAGTTATCCAAGTTTGTTTCATATTCAAACGGATAATGAAACATGGATCTGTTGCTTAAAACACTCAATACAAAATTTACCATAAAATGTACTTGATAAAAACAGCAATGGTCCGACAAGAGCAAAGGTAAGGAAGACACAAAGACAGATTTATATGCAATTTTCTTAAATATTAGTGGTACTGTTGTTCAATTTCGTATTCGCGGAGACAGTTTAATTTTTGGAGGAGTCTAGAAAGCAATCTTTTTGCAAAAAAATCGAAAGGTTTATTAGAGGAAGGACCTAGAATAAGGAATCCACTACATTAAATTTCTTCATGACAGCGTCCAAACCCTACACCCCTGAAGAGTAAAGGGGTTTTCGGGATAAAAAGAAAGTTAATATTTTTTTCACATTAACAATATTCGCTAGATCTTTTACCTCTTGACTTGTTTCTATTTCCAAACTTGAAAAACCACCTTTCAGAAAGAAAAAAACACAAGTCCAGGAAATCACTGGATCTGCTATTTTCCAGCATACTAAGGGTCATACCCAAAAATGTGTTCTAAATACAATCAGAAATTAAACAAGAGGCCCATGGGCCACATCGCTCACCTGAGAAGTTTTGAACATTCCGTTCTTTACCAGATTTCCCCCTTGTTATACATATTGTGACCCCACCCTACCCAACTGATCATAATTTAAACAATTTGAAATCTACACTACCATAGGATGCTTTGATTCAACATTGTAAAACTTTGATTCCCCATTGTGACCCCACCCTACATGGTTAGAACAATTTAGAATCTACACTATTCCAGGATGCTTCCACATAAGTTTCTGCTTTTCTGGCCCAGTGGTTCTTGCGAAGAAGATTTTTCCTATATGTTTCTATGTAAAACTTTGACCCCCCATTGTGGCCCCGCCCAACCCCCGGGGATTATGATCTGAACAATTTAGAATCTACACTACCCGGGATGCTTCCACATAAGTTTCAGCTTTTCTGGCCAAGTGGTTCTTGAGAAGAAGATTTTCAAAGATTTTTCCTATATATTGCTATGTAAAACTTTGATCCCCCATTATGGCCCTGCCCAACCCCCAGGGGTCATGACTTTAACAATTTAGAATCTATACTACCCTGGGATGCTTCCACATAAGTTTCAGCTTTTCTGGCCCAGTGGTTCTTGAGAAGAAGATTTTTAAAGATTTTTCCTATATATTTCTACGTAAAACTTTGATTCCCTATTGTGGCCCCGCCCTATCCCCGGGGGTCATGATTTTTACAATTTTAAATCTGCACTAACTAAGAATGCTTACACATCAGTTTCTGCTTTTCTGGCCCAGTGGTTCTCGAGAAGAAGATTTTTAAAGATTTTTCCTATATATTTCTATGTAAAAGTTTGATTCCCCATTGTGGCCCCGCCCTATCCCCGGGGGTCATGATTTTAACAATTTAGAATCTGCACTACCTAAGGATGCTTCCACATAAGTTTCAGCTTTTCTGGCCCAGTGGTTCTTGAGAAGAAAATTTTTAAAGATTTTTCCTATATATTTCTATGTAAAAGTTTGATTCCCCATTGTGGCCCCGCCCTATCCCTGGGGGTCATGATTTTTACAATTTAAAATCTACACTATCCAAGGATGCTTCAACATAAGTTTCAGCTTTTCTGGCCCAGTGGTTCTTGAGAAGAAGATTTTTTAATGACCCCACCCTATTTTTGTCTTTTCTTGATTATCTCCCCTTGTGAGGGGACTTGGCCCTTCATTTTCACAATTTAATTTTCCCTTTACCAAATAATGCTTTGTACCAAGTTTTGTTAAAATTGGCCCAGTGGTTCTTGAGAAGAAGTCGTAAATGTGAAACGTTTACAGACGGACAGACAGACGGACAGACGGACGGACAGACTGACAGACGGACGGACGGACGACGGACAAAATGTGATCAGAAAAGCTCACTTGAGCCTTCGGCTCAGGTGAGCTAATAAAAACTTTAACGGACATCTATTATAATCAAAAGAGATTAATAAGTAAAATTATGAAGATTAAATCATTAAAAAGCGTCTTTTGCTTCTTTCCGAGCCCCGATGACATTATTTATTGAACGTCCCTCGTATATTTAACCTTAAATGTTTAATTGACTTGTATTTACATAAAGGTTGAAAATTATATTGTGCTTTTATTGTCTATCGTAAAGCATTTGACACTGTACGAAGAGCTTTTTATGGCAAAAAATTTTGAAATATTCTGTAGATGGAAACATGTTAAAAATAATACAAAATACGAGGGTTGTCCCAAAAAGTCGTAGACAGGGAAAACAGTTTAATTTCTCTTTGCTAAATTAAATTTCTTTCCTTTTCATAACAAAAAGTAACATTTTATGATCATGTATTTCAAGTTTCATGATGATATCACATTAAATAATAAAATTATTCTAAAATAAAGAATGCATTAAGTGTACATCGGCGGGCGAAAAGCAAGCGTAATTTATGTTTCTTATAACGTCATGATCTCTTTTTCTGCTTCAGACGCGTCTGTTAACATTTAATATTTTTTTAAGTGAAAGACCACAGTGACTCTTGACTAATGGACTTATTTAAATTCACTACTGTCCGTTTTTGTTGTTTTTTAAGCAGATTCAAATTTCAGTCGAAATTTAGTCGAAAGATTGCCTTACATTAATATTGTAGGTAGCAGAGAATACACATTGACGTCGTACGTGGCCAAGATCGTTCCCCATTGTCTGTGTTAAACAAACATTACTCTACTTCTTACATGCTGTAACCATTTTCGGTATTGAGGAAAAACTCTCATTGAATCTCATGCTATTTAAAAATAACTTCTCTATTAAAATCTAATGTGTAAGTCACTTCTTTACTCTTTTTCCCCCGTCTCTGATGTACATAAACCATATCCAAAACAATTTGTTACATCTTTGACGACGTCATTTTCATCAAAGTCAATTCCAACAACACTCTGAAAGTCATGACACCAAGCGTCTGTTTCTGTTGCTATTTATATGAAATTTTGACAAATTGTTAAATTTTTGATCCTGGTTTCACTGATTTAAATTTGAGTTCAATGTTTTACATAGTACTAAAGAAATAAAAGCAAATAGAATAGTTATATGCGTAAATTATTCCGAATTTTGTTTGTGTGCCGACAGACCTTATAGACCTTCATATAAATCGTCTATTTTTAATATGAAAGATATATAATAAAGAATTCACAATTTTAAAGAACATTGAATATATTACTAGCATATCTATGCAAAATTTGGTTAGTACATGTATTGGTTTCATGTTTAAAAAGGTATAAACATTGTCTACGCCTGGGACAACCCTCGTATGTACAGTAATGCAAAGTCTTGTGTAAGACAAGGTACATGTAGTTCTTGATCAATTTTTTTTTTTAATTTCAAATATTGGTGTACGTCAAGGTGAAAATTTATCACCTGTTTTGTTTGCCATTTTTCTTAATGATTTGATTGAATTTATGTCACATGCCTATAATGGTCTTGTAGATATGAATACGGCAGTTCACTTGTTAGATATATACTGATGAGATAACTGTCTATTTACGTTTGTATTTGTTGTTGTATGCTGATGATACAGTTATTTTAGCAGAGTCAGCTGCTGAACTGCAGGTTTCTTTAAATGTAATGTACTTGTACTGTCAAACTTGGAAGATGCAAGTTAATTCTCTTAAAACAAAAGTTATTTTTTCTCGCTCTAACCTGAACACTGATTATTTACATTTTACCTATAATGGTGAAAAACTAGAAATTGTTAGAAATTTTCAGTATCATGGAATAATTTTTTCTAGTAAAGGTACTTTTAATGATGCAAAATCACATCTGGTTCAACAAGCCAAAAAAGCTATGTAACTATGTTGATCTTAGAAAATCTAGGAAATTAAATTTACCTATTGATATGCAAATGCAACTTTTTGACACTATGGTTGTACCTATATTGTTGTATGGTGAAGAAGTATGGGGTTTTGAAAACTTTAACATTTTAAAATCCTTTCATATGGAATTTTGTAAAAAAAAAAAATGAAAGTTAAAAAGATTACTCCTTATTGTATTGTTTATGGAGAGCTGGGTAGAATACCACTTAGTATATTAGTAAAGTCTAGAATTGCTAGCTTCTGGAAAAAGATTCTGTGTGGTAAAAATGAGAAAATTTCTTTCACATTGTACTCAATTTTGTATCAGTTTAGTTTAAAAGGTCTTTACCATTCAACATTGCTTATGGAAATTAAGAATATTTTATATGATTGTAATTGGGACCTAATGTGAAATGCTCAGTATGTTGATAAATCATGCAAAATTGGTGCGTTAGTTAAGAATACATTAAAAAATAATTTTATCAAAACTGGAATGTAAATGTATTAATTCTCTAAAATACCTCCACTATAGAATGTACAAGTGTAATTTTGGTTTCGAAAATTATTTAAACATGTTACCAAATGATCTTATATTATATTCAAGTAAATTTCGTTGTGTCAGTCATAACTTGCCAAGTGAAGCTGATAGATTTTATAGTATTTATAGATCTGAGAGACATAATTGTAACCTCTGAAATAACAACGAACTTGGTGATGAGTTTCGTTATTTATTCAAGTTTCCTTTTTTTAAAAAATGAAAGACAGAAATTTATACCTAAAAATATTTACATGAACCCAAACACAATATCTTTTTATGATTTGATGAATACTTGTGATATATATGAACTAACAGGTTTAGCAAAGTTTTGTAAAACTGTTCTTAAAACATTTAGTGCCTGAACTTCATACGATGTAAAATTTATTTTTCATTTTTTTTTTAGATCCATCAGTAATGTCCATATCAAAGATCTTTTTCTTGTTCATCATCTTACTGTTCACATGCTTACTTGTTCAATTGTTAAGTTCTTGTTGTACTAACATACCCCATGTGGGGGCTTTAATGAAATAAAAAGTTTCACTGTAGAAATCAACGGAAAATATTTGTAAAACATCCCCCCTGACTCAAAAATTCCTTTTTACAGGTAAAATGGACTGTTGTTTCACAAATTCTTACCAAAGCTTTTTGTGTTTCACAGGGGGAGGGGGGGGGTACTAGTATGTTTACTGACAAAAACGACAAACATGCTTATTTTTCACCGATTTCAAAGCTATTTACAACTAAAACATATTTTTTATACATATATTTATGTTTATTCATATTTGCCGAAACCATAAGAAAAGTTTAAAAGGAACATTTAATCATATCCGAGACTATTTCAAAATATGGTGATGCTTGAAAGTCCATTTTCAATTAAAAATATCGTCTATCCCCGGAAATCGAGAGTTATATTAGCGTGTGTATTTCCTTCTAAGCTCAACAATTGTGAATATACATAATTATGTACTACAGATATTGTAGAGAGATAATAAGATAAATTAGAGGTACTGTGAGCAATGAGCTCACTAAATGAGACACAGCCTACTTTATAAATATAATGGCAGTATCCATGTTTTGCTATAGGAATTCCAAAATATGTTTCGGGTCAAAAAGTAAAATAGGAGGTCACAATGGCAATATGTAATAAAGATTCTGTGAAAGTTTATCAAATTTCATTCAGTGGTATGAGAGGAGTTGCGGATAAGAGGTGGGTACCCTAAAGCGTAACAGACGGACATCCTGATAACTATATTTACCCTCTCACTTTTCAAGCGGGGGCGGGGTATAATAGATAGTTTTCGATGGACCTAAATTTAGCAAAAGTTACCTCCCGTTGGTCGCCATATTGGAGGTCGACTCGGTGAGTTGTCCTCTTTGTCTTATCAAGTTTTAAAAAATATAGCAGAAATATTTGGTGGAAAATCTTTATTAAATATTTTTTTTTAAATAAAGGAGGCTTCCAAAAAATTATATACTTCAGTAAAATAATGATTCCTAAATCAAAATCGCAAATATAAAAATTTAAAATTGCTTGAACAATGATGCAATATGAGCATTTGGACCTCCAGTACGGCTGCCAACGGGAGGTAACTTTTGCTAAATTTAGGTCAAGTGAAAACTAACTATCTATAATAATAATGCCGGAGTATCGAGCAAAATTTCCATTCTTTGTTAGCCCGCTTATTACACTAATATAATCAAGAAACATATTAATTTCTGCGATAATATATAAAGCCAAGCTATCTGTGCTATTGATTAAAAACTATCAATATTTTATATACATCAAAAATGGGAACGAGTATGTGTGAACTGTTTCAGGTATTTTAACTTTATTAGATTGAATCTTGGAGCTTCCAATCAAAACCTCACCATTTAGTTTCGGTTCCGCTGTCACTACAACTGCTCCTAGCAGAATAAAGTTTACCGTCTGCTCCTTGAATAAATAAAATGAAAGTTATACTAATTATTACAATATACATGTATCAGTATATATTCTTTTAAAAAGTATAAAATGAATACTACTTATGCTGTGAAAATAATATTGAATGATAATGTTTAACTTACATCGAATCCTGTAATTTTGGGATCAACGTCAATATTCTTCATATATGGACTAAAGAGTTTAAAAAATGATGTCTATTAGTACAAGTGATTTTCAATCTAATTGTATTTGATTACTGGAGAGTGCAAACTAAAAAAATCATTTGAGGCAATAAAATTTTAAAAAATAGCCTCCTTGATTCTGAAGTTTATGTATACTGGTTGCACTGTTTTACTAATGCTACGTTCCAACTGTCGTACGGTTTGTTAATAATGCCACGCTATATCATTCGTAGCTGATCGCAGAGTTTCTATTGAATATCATACGAGGATATGCGCATATATAGGTGCGTTTTCATTATACGATTTCATGCGCTTTGGTGCGGTATATGGTGACGATGGATTATTTTCATGTGACGCGATCTCTGACGATGTGACTACCCGTTCAGATAAGAATTACGTTCCAATAGGATTATCGAGATTTATTTGAAAAAAGGACCTCGATCTGTTACGGATATCACGCTCTGAGCCTCCGATTTGTAATGATCTTCTATGTTAAAATACGTACTTTTACGATATAATACGTTCATCACGGCCCCTTGCGCTAATTTCGATAGAACAACACGTTCAGTGCAACGTTTTTCACGATCGGGATGAAAATGAAACACGCTTTCAGCTACGATTGTACCCCGACAGATATAATTTTTAACAGTCTGTTTATATACAATCCATTTTATTTAATCTATGGAAAAAGTAAACACAACAAAAACAATCAATAAGAATGGCAGAAATGAGGTTGATGACAATGTGGTGTTTGAAATACTACTTTGTTCATGTGCTATTGGTATCGAAGAAGAGGAAGAACAACAGATATACATGTACTATATACAACCATGAACAATCCTGTCAAAGAATGGTTAGAAGACCTGCACTCAAGCACATTTTGGTGCGACCTTGGCTCACAGAGAATAGAAGACAACAGTTCGGCCATTTTTCTAATCTTCTGGACAGTCACTTGAGGATCAGGCAGCACACTTTGCCACTGGATATACCGGGTAGCTATCGGGCACTTGCGTATGCATTTTGATGTGGTGTCTAGTATCTCATAAATGGACCCAGAAGTGTACCAGACATTTGTAAAAACATATAAAATCAAGTTGTTTAGCTTACCTGTGACCCCCTGAAGCATGGAAACCCTAAGTTGTACAGTTTCAGCAGATATGGAATGCTGTTGGCGCCCTGGATGGGAAACACATTTCTACCAAGAAACCACATCAAAGTGGCAGTGTATACTTTAATTATAAATGTTTCTTTTCAATTTCACTTCTTGTTTTGGTGGATGCATGTCACAAGTTTGTATGAATCAAGCTAGGTGGTAAAAAAACATGTTAGATATTTGGTGACTCGAGGTTGTTCAACGGCCTTGAACGTCTTATATGGCATGCCTCAGAAAAGATTGTGTTAAAATTTCAAGCATCTGCGATGAGTAGTTCCTGAGAAAACTGCGACAAAAAATTGTTATATATGAAACGGACAGACGCACAGACAAACAGGAAGTTGACATTGGATTAGAACAAAAATGTATCCCAACGAATGGCATGCCTCAGAGAAGATTGTGTTTAAATTTCAAGCATCTGTGATGAGTAGTTGCTGAGAAAACTGCAACGAAAATTTGTTATGTATGAAACGGACAGACGCACAGACAAACAGGAAGTTGACATCGGATTTGAAGAAAAATGTATCCCACCGTATGGCATGCCTCAGAGAAGATTGTGATAAAATTTCAACAATCTGCGATGAGTTGTTCCTGAGAAAACTGCGACGAAAATTTGTTATGTATGAAACGGACAGACACACAGACAAACAGGAAATTGACATCGGATTTGAAGAAAAATGTATCCCACCGTATGGCATGCCTCAGAGAAGATTGTGATAAAATTTAAAGCATCTGCGATGAGTAGTTCCTGAGAAAACTGCGACGAAAATTTGTTATGTATGGAACGGACAGACACACAGACAAACAGGAAGTTGACACACTATAGCACAATAATCTGAAAAGAACCCCTAACCCTGGGGCCATGGAATTCACGGTTTTGGAAGAGGCAGCCTTATTCAACATAACTATGTACTTATTTAGTTTAGGACTACGCCACTTTGTCCTCTTACTTCATGCCCTGATGACCTCAAGGACATGCCTTTCTTTATCCAAGGAGATGATGCCTTTCCTCTTCTAAACAACCTCATCAAACCATACAGCAAAAGAAAAATGTCCAGAGAAGACAGGATTAAATTTTACAATAATTATAGATTTAATGGGGGAAGTAGAGTGGAAGACAATGCATTTCGGATTCTAGCAACTAGATTCAGGGGTCTTCTGAGGACTTTAGAACGAATAGCAGTCTAATCCTAACAGGAGAGACTCATGGTGAAAATGATTGCAGTACTGGTGTTGATACGCTACTGGAGTTGGACAGATCCCCTCGTTTCCTTTTGGTGGCATCTTCATTTTTAGCTCTACTGATAGGACCAGAAGAACTTATGCGATAGTAGTGCGCCCGTCCATCTGTCTATCTGTCTGTAAACAATTTTTCAAAATGCTACTCCTCCTACAGTATTGGTCCGATTTCAATATAACTTGGAACACAAGTAGACTATACTAAGATACATGAATCTGTGTATCGGTTTTTGATTTCGATGAACGGTGTTGCCATGGTTGCTAAAAATAGAAAATTCTGTGAAATTCTTTCAAAATGCTACTCATCCTACAGTTTTGGTCTGATTTCAATATAACTTGGCACACAAATAGATCACACTAAGATACATAATTCTGTTTATCGGTATTTGATTTCGATGAACGGTGTTGCCACAGTTACTTAAAGTAGAAATTTCTGTGAAATTCTTTCAAATTGCTTCTCCTACAGTTTTGGTCTGATTTCAGTGGGTTTTGCTAAAACGCGGAACGGAAAACGGAACGGAGAGCGGAACGGAACGGAAAACGGAAAATTTTTGTCAAACAAATAACACGGATTCGATATAAATCAGATAAAAAAGCAATATTCTTGTTGTAAAAATCATTTCTGATAAAAATTTATTGTAAACTGTTATATATTCATCAGTCATACACAACTTCCGTGGAAAAAATGGTACTGAAAGAAATTCGACCCCCCCCCAACACACACACACGCGAAATAGGATTTTCGTGTTTGGGCAAAGGACATATCCCCCTTTTTTTTTGGTTTGTCAAATTTGTTGTATGTCGGAAAATTTTTACTGACCCCCCCCCCCCCCCCCTTTCTTTCAATTTGTTTCCAATGTCAATGTCTGTAAAGACAAAAATAACTATTTATGATATTCAGATTATGCACGCGCAGTGTCGAATTCGCGAATCATGAAAGGGGGAGTGGCAGTTTCAGGTCTATGTAGGGGCCCACAGTCACATTAGAAATTGATTTATTAAACTTTATGTATATTTTTGACACAAAAAGGGGGGCATACCTATTACAACTTTTCAGACCTTTCCAATGAGTGGGAAAACAAACTCATTTTTTCGGGGTCATTCATATACACCACCCCTCACCCAAACATACACACATATATACCGCAAACAGAATTTAACTTCATTGAATGACATGAAAGTTTTCCAACTTTGTCTTTCCAGAATTTAAATATATAGAAAATGTCTCTATTTTGAATAAAATTTTAACAACCAGTGTGTATAAGAGATGTTTCTTCGAGCTTGCCGTAAAGGTTTGCCCTTAACGTATTATCATAATTTTTTTTTTTACATTTTTTTTCTCTTTCATGGTTCATTTAGATATCAAATATTTGATCCCCCAGTCATAACCTTTTTACTACGGAAATGTTCGTTTAAGTTGACATCCTCACACTTTTTGTGAATTTAATTAATGTAGTAAGTTAGTGTAAAAAAAGTAGTACTGAAAGATGTTGGAATTGGAACCTTTCTCCCCTCCCGAATCAAACAATTGTTTTCTTTTTGTGTTTTACCCCCCCCCCCTCCCGAATCAAACAATTGTTTCTTTTTGTGTTATTGCTTGTCAAATACTTTTCAAGTTCGTTTATCCCCCCTTTTCAAATTCGATTCTAGGTGACTGCTATATGTTAGCGATTTTCGTAAAAAAAGAGACTGAGCATGATAAAATCAACTTGTATTTAATAGTGGGGGATTGAATATGTACAAAATATATCGTTTATGATAAATTTTGTGTATTTTAAGTGATTTAATCCAAAATAATATATTCCGCTTTCCGTTCCGTTTTCCGTTCCGCGTTTTAGCAACACCCGATTTCAGTACAATTTGGCACACAAATAGACTACACTAAGATACATACATGTACATGTAATTCTGTGGATCGGTTTTTGATTTCGATGAAGGATGTTGCCATGTTACTGAAAATAGAAATTTCTGTGACATTCTTTCAAAATGCCACTCCTCCTACAGTTTTGGTCTGATTTCAGTACAACTTGGCACACAAGTAGACTACACTAAGATACATAATTCCGTGCATCGGTTTTTGATTTCGATGAAGGATGTTGCAATGGTTACTAAATATAGAAATTTCTTTGACATTTTTTTCAAAATGCTACTCCTCCTACAGTTTTGGTCTGATTTCAATATAACTTGGCACACAAACAGACTACACTAAGATACATAATTCTGTGCATCGGTTTTTTGATTTCGATGAACGGTATTGCCATGGTTACTAAAAATAGTAATTTCTGTGGAATTCTTTTAAATTGCTACTCCTACAGTTTTGGTCTGATTTCAGTACAACTTGGCACACAAGTAGACTACACTAAGATACATAATTCTGTGTATCGGTTTTTGATTTCGATGAACTATGTTGCCATGGTTACTAAAAATAGAAATTTCTGTGACATTCTTTCAAAATGCTACTCCTCCTACAGTTTAAGTCTGATTTCAGTACAACTTGGCACACAAGTAGACTACACTAGGATACATAATTCTGTGCATCGGTTTTTGATTTCGATGAAGGATGTTGCAATGGTTACTAAAAATAAAAATTTCTGTTACATTCTTTCAAAATGCTACTCCTCCTACAGTTTTGGTCTGATTTCAATATAACTTGGCACACAAATAGACTACAATAAGATACATAATTTTTGATTTCGATGAACGGTTTTGCCATGGTTACTAAAAATAGAAATTTCTGTGAAATTCTTTCAAATTGCTACTCCTACAGTTTTGGTCTGATTTCAGTACAACTTGGCACACAAGTAGACTACACTAAGATACATAATTCTGTTTATCGGTTTTTGATTTCGATGAACGATGTTGCCATGGTTACTAAAAATAGAAATTTCTGTGACATTCTTTCAAAATGCTACTCCTCCTACAGTCAAGTATAACTTGACACACAAGTAGACTACACTAAGATGCATAATTCTCTGTTTTTGGCCCGATTTCAATATAACTTAGCACACAAGTAGACTACACTAAGATACATACTTATTCATATATATTGAACTATCGCATCGGGTGCGTGATTTCAGATATTTTAGGAGAGAATTTGGCGAGATAGTCAATCATGCCTAGATCCTTTTTTAGTTCTTTAAGGTCACGCGGAGGTTCCATATCTCGGATAGCAGCGATTTTGCTCGGGTTAGGTTTTAGACCCTCTGTAGACAATACGTGTCCAAAGTATGGCATTTCAGTAAGGCCAATAACAAGCTTGTGGGAGTTAAGCTTCACGCCCTTCTTTGCGTGTTTTGCCGTAGACAAGGATATCATCAGCAAGTGTAGTGACTCCATTTAGTCCGTCGTAAATCTCGTCTATTTTGCGCTGAAACTCGTCTTGGTCGGACTTGATGCCAAATGGCATCCGAAGATAACAGAAGCTATCGAAAGGCGTGTTGAAGTTAGTCAAAAATGACGACTTATCGGACAAATTCATTGCCCAATATCCGGAACGAGCGTCAAGTTTTGAAAAGTATCGAGCACCATCTAAACTGGGAATTATGTCTTCCGACGTTCTCATTGGGGTATTGAGGCCGAATCAATATAGCCGAATTCAAATGGCGGGGGTCTAAACAAACTTAATTTCCCGGAGCTCGGAATTGACCCACTTTGTAGGCTCTGTGACTCTTGTTATAGCACCACAATTTTCCATACGCTCTAGCTGACTACAGGTATTGCATTCTCATCAATGCGTATTTCGCATTCTCCAAATAATAGTCCGATAAAAACATCTTGCCCTGTGGGGATCCGAGTTAGAATAGGTCCTCAGTACCCCCTTGCTTGTCGCTTTTGTTGCTTTGCGCAGACTGCCAAGAGTACACTGTACCAATGTCCTTAAACTGACGAACTGGTAAGAAGTTAACCTGGGACCTGGTATCTATCTTAAATCTTACAGGGACCCGACCTGGACCTATGTGTAAATACGTGAATGCTTGGTCTGGGCTAGCATGAGGGGTATATAGATTTTGAGACTCCAATGCTATCAATACTAAAATCACAATCACTATCTGCCCCTCCCCCATATTCTGGTTGTGTGGTTACCTCACTGACCGTAACATAAGCAGATGATCTATACACAGCTGCAAAGTTATTTCATTTTTTTTTTACATTTATCACACTGTTTCCCCTTTGCAGGGCATAAACCTGTATCACTATGATCTCTACCACAGTTACCTGGGTACCATGCTGCTTTGGGTAAGTGATTCTGTCTCCACCAGATTGTGCCGCACGTCCTGATTTCTGCTTGGTTTGCGCACGGATGGCGTGGAACTCGGGTGAGTTACTTCCCATGGATTTGATCTGCTCTAGGGAATATTCAAAATTCTGGCCAATCTCGATGGCTTCTCAAAAGTAAGAGCCTCCTTTCCCACGTTAACGAGTTTCTCTAGTATCTTACTGGATGACACACCGAACACGATCCTCTCTCGGATCATTTCACCGCTATCGGTGTACGCACAGTCTTTACTTAGTAATTTGAGTTTAGCAATGAACTGATCAAATGTGGCGCTGTCCTGAACCACTTTATTGAATTTATAAGTGGCGAACACTGGATCGATTTTTAGTTGCACGTGAATTTTGAATCGATCATATATTAAAGTCTTTAATTTTTTACTGTCATCTGATGAGAGATTCCAAATATTAAAAATGTCTCTACTTTTGTCTCCCACCCAGAGAAGCAAGTATGAGCACTTTTCCTCCTCCCTTTACTCTTTAGGGGACCGTCAAAAATAACTGTGCGTGTTCTTGGAATTTTCTCCAAGCCTCAGGCAAGTTTGTGGACTCCCATTCTACTACGGGCTGTGGCTGTGGAATTCCCTCCATGATTTTGACACCATGTAGAATTGTAAAGTATGGGTTGGAAAAAATAAGAACCCTGAATTCTGCCTCGTGTATTAACATCAAAAACGGAAGTACAAAAATCATACGGACTTCACACACAGTACAATATATAGTATGGCAATAGGGGTAGTCTCAAAAGTTATTTTTTACGATAATATTACAGTATACATTTAAATAACTAGACTCTACGGCTATAATGAACGGCATGTCTTCCTTAGAAAAATTTATCCTTGATCAAAATAAAATAAATCCACACAATTGTTCAGTTTATAATTTTACTAAACGACTAGCAATGTTACAGATGTTCATGAAACTTACTCAAAAGCGACGACTGTCCCCTGTATTCTAGTTCCATTTGTGATGTATAATTTGAGCCGTAATGTCACATCCTTAAAATAATATAAAATAATTTTCCATTGTTATTGACGATAGCTTAAAGATGAATTATATACATATAAATACAAACTTAAATTTTATAAATGTAAATGTCCACCTTGTAGTCAGTGTCTGTGAGTTAAGGCTAAATATCGGCGTTTCTATGCAAATGAGCTAATGAAAATGTATCAAGTTGTAAATTTAATATACAGAGAAAGACAAGTTCAAATTGATTTCTGATTCATATTTAGTATACACAGCATGTTAGAGCTAGTTCACATTATGACATCGTAGTTCTTAAAATAAGTAATATATAATATTAAGGATAATATTCTAAAAAGTTAAGAAAATAGCTGCACAAATCCTAATTATGCACTTTCTCAATCGATAACAATTTTAGGAAACTTACACTGGACTGTGGCTTTTTACCTTGTTATGTTCCCCAAACGAAGTTGGGGAACATATTGTTTTTACTCTGTTTCTTATTATGTTCCCCAAACGAAGTTGGGGAACATATTGTTTTTACTGTTTCTTATTATGTTCCCCAAACGAAGTTGGGGAACAAAGTTTTTACTCTGTTTCTTATTATTATTATTATTTTTTTTCCTGGGAAAATTTTGTCACGAGTGATCTTGTAAACTACACATCCGACTAAGGTAAAATGTTTTTAGGGTCAGTAGACATGTTATGTAGATTTGCCGAACGAAGGTCATTTTGCGCGCACGTGCTTGCAAGAGCGCGCACGTGCAACACATGAAATGACCAATATAATGGATATTGCTGTAACTTTTCTTTTTCTTGATGAATTTTTTTGAAACTCATAATGTAAGGATACATTAGTAGTATAGACAAGATGGCATGGTCAAAATAGCAAGATCTCACGCGCATGCACGTGCGCTTCGCTCTGATTGGCTGAAACTAAAGTCTCAATATCTTTCTTGTTTCTTGTCATAATCTTTTGAAATTTTGGACATAGTCCTACATTATGAAGATTTACAGCATAATATATAAAAATTTCATGAAAGCATGCGCATGCGCTCGTGCTGCAATCTGATTGGCTGAAACTTCAAATGGCTATATCTCCTTTGTTTTTTGACGAAATGCTTTGAAATTTAAAACATAGTCATGCATTAAGATATCCTAAAATATGATATAGAAAAAAATTCATGAAATCACGCGCATGCACGTGTGCTGCAATCTGATTGGCTGAAACTTTATATGGCTATATCTCCTTTGTTTTTTGACGAAATGTTTGGAATTTTAAAATGTAGTCATTCATTTAGATATTCTTCAATACGATAAAAATAAAAATTTATGAAATCACGCGCATGCATGTGTGCTGTAATCTGATTGGCTGAAACTTCAAATGGCACCTTGTTTTTCAACCAAACAGGATGGGATTTAGAACATAGATAAATATAAAGGACTTCTACAAAAAGGTGTAGTCATTATGCACGTGCTTCCACGTGCGTGCAGGTTAAATGAGTAAAATTAAAAATACACTCGAATGAGTGAATTTTTTAATACTTTTGGATTAAATGCTTTAATATTAAGTATATTAAAATTTGAGATATTGTAGACCAGATAATATGGTCGTTACGCACATGAACACGCGTGCAATGCCTATTTTTAAATATAATTTCTATTTTTCTGGGAAGATCTTGATTAAGTCTAAATTCCATAAAGTATTTCTTATCTAATAGAGATTACAGGGAATATGGCACGAAAACGGAGTTGGGGAGCGTTTGGGGAACATCTGTAACGGTCCCCGTTACAATTAGCACTAGTTATTATTATTCTTATTATTTTTCTTCCTGGGAAAATTTTGTCCGCGAGTGATCTTGTAAACTACACATCCGACTTAGGTAAAACCTTTTTAGGGTCAGTAGGGATGTTATGTAGATTTGCCGAACGAAGGTCATTTTGCGCGCACGTGCTTGAGAGCGCGCACGTGCAACACGTGAAATGACCAATATAATGGATATTGCTGTAACTTTTCTTTTTCTTGATGAATTTTTTTGAAACTCATAATGTAAGGATACATTAGTAGTATAGACAAGATGGCATGGTCAAAATAGCAACATCTCACGCGCATGCACGTGCGCTTCGCTCTGATTGGCTGAAACTAAAGTCTCAATATCTTTCTTGTTTTTTGTCATATTCTTTTGAAATTTTGGACATAGTCCTACATTACGAAGATCTACAGCATGATATATAAAAAAATTCATGAAAGCATGCGCATGCGCGCGTGCTGCAATCTGATTGGCTGAAAATTTAAATGGCTATATCTCCTTTGTTTTTTGACGAAATGCCTTGAAATTTAAAACATAGTCATGCATTAAGATATCCTAAAATATGATATAGAAAAAAAATTCATGAAATCACGCGCATGCACGTGTGCTGCAATCTGATTGGCTGAAACTTTATATGGCTATATCTCCCTTGTTTTTGACGAAATGCTTTGAAATTTAAAACATAGTCATGCATTAAGAAATCCTAAAATATGATATAGAAAAAAATTCATAAAATCACGCGCATGCACGTGTGCTGCAATCTGATTGGCTGAAACTTTATATGGCTATATCTCCTTTGTTTTTGACGAAATGCTTTGAAATTTAAAACATAGTCATGCATTAAGATATCCTAAAATATGATATAGAAAAAAACTCATGAAATCTCGCGCATGCACGTGTGCTGCAATCTGATTGGCTGAAACTTTATATGGCTATATCTCCTTTGTTTTTTGATGAAATATTTGGAATTTTAAAATATAGTCATTCATTTAGATATCCTTCAATACGATAAAGATAAAAATTTATGAAATAACGCAGATGCATGTGTGCTGTAATCTGATTGGCTGAAACTTCAAATGGCTATAACTCCCTTGTTTTTCTATCAAACAGGATGGGATTTAGAACATAGATAAATATAAAGGACGCCTACAAGAAAGTGTAGTCATTATGCACGTGCTTGCACGTGCGTGCACGTTAAATGAGTAAAATTAAAAATACACTCGAATGAGTGAATATTTTAATACTTTTGGATTAAATGCTTTAATATTAAGTATATTAAAATTTGAGATAGTGTAGACAAGATTATATGGTCGATATGCACATGAACACGCGTGCAATGCCTATTTTTAAATATATTTTGTATTTTTCTGGGAAGACCTTGATTAAGTCTAAATTCCATAAAGTATTTCTTATCTAATAGAGATTACAGGGAATATGGCACCAAAAGGGAGTTGGGGAGCGTTTGGGGAACATCTAACGGTCCCCGTTACAATTAGCACTAGTTATTATTATTATTATTATTTTTCTTCTTCTTCCTGGGTACTTTTTTGTCCGGGAATTTGTGTAAACTATACATCCGACTAAGGTGAAATGTTTTTAGGGTCAGTAGACATGTTATGTAGATTTGCGGAACGAAGGTCATTTTGCGCGCACGTGCTTGCAAGAGCGTGCACGTGCAACATGTGAAATGACCGATTTAATTGATATAGGCGTAACTTTTACAATTTTTGATGAAATATTTTGAAACTTATAATATAAGGACATATTAGAAGCATAGAGAATATACATGGTCAAAATAGCAAGATCTCACGCGCATGCACGTGCGCTTTGTTCTGATTGGCTATAAAGTCTCAATATCTTTCTTGTTTTTTGACGAAATCCTTTGAAATTTTGAAAATAGCCATGCATTAGTATATCCTACAACATGATATAGCAATTATCATGAAAACACGTGCATGCACGTGCGCTGCAATCTGATTGGCTTAAACTTTAAATAGCTATAACTCCCTTGATTTTCAACCAAATTTAATATTACAAGAAAATATGGTCACCATGCAGATGCATACACGTGCATGCACGTGCGCTCAAACTGAAACTTTAACAGCTATAACTCCCTTGGATTTCAACCAAACATATTTAGATGTAACGGACATCTACAAGAAGATATGGTCACCATGCTCATGTATGCACGTGCGTGCATGTGAAATGAGCAAACTCAAAAAAAAACTTGAATGAGCGTATCTTTTTAATACTTTTGAATTAAATACTTTATTATATTTAGTATATTTAAATATATAGATTGTGTAGACAAGATGATATGGTCATTACGCACATGCATTCACATGCGCACACGTGCAATGCTAAAATTTGAATGAACTTTGTACACTTCTGGGTAAACGTTGTTAAAGTCTCAAATAAATCGAGTTAGTCTTATTTAATGAAGCTTACAGGGAATATGGCACCAAAAAGGAGTTGGGGAGCGTTTGGGGAACATCTGTAACGGTTCCCGTTACAATTAGCACTAGTTTCAACTTAAAACTGTAGGAACAGTAACTCAACACTTACATTGTCGACATTTGTGCAGCAACACCTTATATCCTTGGAATATTCTGTGTCTATAGACCCTTTTCCTATGACATATATTGTCTAGGAGTTATTTCCCTTAGCCGCCATGTTGTAGGGCAACATTCTCAGATCCCTTCATTATTCAACCAAGTTCAATTTGCTATACTGGGGCCCGTTTTACAAAAGAACTTACGACTAAGACCAAAAACTTCTGGTGAATGTAAAATTTTGCAAAATTAATAATTCTCTTCAAAATGATTTGTGTAAAAATATCTTACCGTATTTCTTTTAAAACGATTAAAATAATTTTCGATATAATTTTATTAAAAAGTTATATGATGAATTAATTTTTGTCTTACGTTTGTTAAAGCCTCTATTAATTCATGATTATAAGATTGTGATTTTTTCCCCCATATATTTCTTGCATGCATGTTTAAAATTGGTTGCTCAGAGGTAAATTCACTACTTTGCCCTACAAGATGGCGTCTAAGGGGAATAACTCTTAGGCAAAATATGTCACAGGAAAAGGGTCTTATTTATACCTTGTTTTTGTAAACACAGTAAGGTATACCCTTTCGCCGAAGCGATTTTGTTGATGTTCCTTATGAAATTGTGTAGTAGAGGTTGATGAGGTCATAATGTGCAATGGCTATCGCATGTCGTCAGTACCAAAAACGAATTAGGCCTAAAAAACGAGTTTTAATTTTTTTCTGTGCGGTAGGTATAGCAATTATGGGTTTTAATGAGATTATTTTGCTTAGAAACCCCATATAGGTTTAACTCACATGCGAAGTACACTTTTATTAACTGTAGAAATACATGTAAATATGTTGTAAACCTTACCCCATTAAGTTTTGCAATTCGAGTGGTATGGCCACTTGGTCGTGGGTCTCTGATATTGACGAACATAACAATTTCCCCCTTAACAACGGCTAAATTCTTTTCGAATGTAACGTTTGGTGTTTTCAGACTATACCAGTCTAGGTCCACGAAACAATTTGGATATTTTTCTGCTATCTATAATCCAAATGAAATATTTTAATTCCCGAGAGCTGCAGTTTTGATTTAATTTTAAAAAATAAGTTTTCTTTATTTACTAACACGAACAAGAGAATGTACAGTCCTATTTACCGAGGGGACAAGCCTTCCAACACAAACTCCAACTTCACAAGTAGTGTTCAATCCGTGTCCAGCGTTTAACTGATAGGAAACAGTACCTTTATATTTAACCTTTTTATTTATTTAAGTTTTCTTTTCAATATAAGAATTAAAAATCTGAGAAAAATTTATTTGAATTCTTTTTTTAAAAAAAATCTACAGAAACTCTAGATTTTGATTTTTTAAATGTGCAGCTACATGTAGTATATATTACAGTTTTAAATTTGCTTTTAAGATTCCAAGAAAAAAAGATTTATCTGTTACAGTACTATTCTCTCATGCAGTGATCTGTAGAAGGACTATTTAAAATTCTGCCAGCCTTTCATTGAAAAGGGAACTTCAAGTTGAGGTATCTACTTACGTTTTCTGCCGTTATCATATAGTGAAGCATTCCGTGTCTTTGAAATCCTTTTAAGAAGTTCCGAATACCATATTTGGAAATCCATAGGTACAACATTTTTGAAGTGCTTTTATCTCTATCAAAATTGACGCATTCAGTGGGGTATTTCTCCAGAGTAGAATGCCAAAATACGTCTCCCTGAAATTAAACAAGACCGTTGTCATGATATGTAAGCGTTTTGAGGAACCTTTAATAGACATGTTACATACCAATGGTTAGATTGTGTAATTTTATGTCGTGAACGCGCGTCACTCTCGAGAAATTTTCCCTCATATGGAGACGCCACTACTTGCCGATGGAAAGCTACAAATTTTCTTCTATGCCCGGCACTCAGGACCATTGAGCAGTGAAGAACCTGTTTCGTGCCAGCACCTACTGCGATAATGGACCTCGGTTTATAGGGTCTCATCCGAAGGACCAGTCTCCACGTGCCACAGTGGGATTCGAATCTGCATCGTAAGGATCGACTCCTTACTACGCAATTTTAAAGCAGATCGACGTCCTAACCAACCACTTTGCCACGCGGGCGACATGGGACAGTACGAAGCTAGAAATCACTCCTCGAGATCTCACGCCAGAACCTTTAACTGAAGGAAAATTCGTTTCTCAAAAGAAATTTCATCAATGCACTTTGCTATCTGTGAATATTGCATATGCAATTTCCATTCATTTAATTTGCAGTGATTGCACATTTTGAAAAGAAATTTGTTAACAGATTTATTAAAAGAATATTAGGCTAAGTTCTATTTTGGGTACGATCGGGCCATTTTGGTCAAAATTATGCCTCTTGGACTTTGAAAAATTCCAATTATTTACAGTTTCCGTTCACTTTCTTTGTAGAAGTTGCACATTTTGCATACAGATTTTTCATTAAAAAAGCTAGGTCAAGCTCTGTTTTGGGTATTGTCGAACCATTAAAGGTAGAGTTATGTTCCTTGAACTCTGAAAAAATTCCAATTATTTGCAGTTTCCGTTCACTTTCTTTGTAGAGGTTGCACGTATTGAAATGAAATTTGATGTACAGATTTATCATTAAAATATCTAATAGACAGACAATTTCTGTTTTGGGTACAAACTAGTCAATCTTTTTGGTAGTTATGTCCCCTGGACTTGGTAAATTTCCAGTTATTTCGGGGAGGGGGGGGGTAAGTGTTTTCAAACATCTCTTGTATTTTAGTGTTTCTAAAGCAGGTAAAAATAGTGAAATGTTTAGGCACTGTGGACGACGGATGAAAACCGATAGTGACTGACTTGCAGGTAGCTGATTAAAATACCCATTTCTTTTGTCCCGGCTCTCTTTTATAACAAAAAAAATGTTAAAAATAAAGAATTCAATTTTTTAAAAAGGAAGTAAAGAAAGGTAATAATAAGGGTAAAGATCAGAAAGTGTGTATTGTATTTGATTATAGCTGCAAAACTGTAGCTCTCCGAAAAAAAAAAATTGAAAGATAGATTTGTCAAAATATTTTTTACCGGAGAGCTACAACGTACATGTACAGTTCTGCAGCTAATTTAATCAGTGAACAAAGTTATTAATTGATCCAATAATATGACGTCACGTGACATGAAAGAAACCTTAAAGACTAACACTATTTTCAACTGACTTCCGGTATAAACAAGTCTCATTCTTATTTATTAACGTTGGGAAAAAGAATTATAAAAGGTATTCATAAAATAGCACTTTGAAACTTACAGTTACTACATGTAGCAAAATAATTTTAGATATGCTCAGTTTAAAAACTTCAAAATTTAAATCCCACTCACTTTGTGATAGGTATCTATATAACTTTTGTTGTATGAAGGCTTCTCAGACATACTCAAGTTCACCTTGAAAAAAAACCCAGGTTGGATGACTGGAGCAACTAAAATTACCAAAAAAAAAAAATTATTCAAAATTATTCTAAGAATCTTTACTTTTTGGAGCCGACTTTCAATATGAATAATCACGTATTGTTTTTACAAAATAAATAGAACTTACGGTCCGTCTTTTTCATTTTCTTGCTTATTGCGTCTATAACTTTATCCAGCCTGTTACAAACATCCAGCTAAATAAAACAAAATTTTGGGGGAAATATAAAATAATAACGATAAAAAGTTTAAAGGATCGAAAAAATGAAACCTGCAGCTAACATTGAATGTATTTTATCAGCACGTAAAAAAATTTATTAATCGTAAGCGTAGCGTTTAGTACTCACCAGTTGCAAGGTTTTATTAAGTTTATTTTTAATGAAGTTGTGTTTGAATTCTTCTGTGCCTTTTTCACATAACCGTTCTGTTGGATTGACACAGTCTGTGTAGTTGATTGTTATATTTGCTAGTAGAATTGAACAGCTCTCACCAGTAACATTACACATTTGTACATTAAAGCTACCGTCCGTATCTCTTCCTATATAAATAATTATCACAAATACTGTAAACAAATTTACATTTAGTGGTGTATTAGCGATTTTGAACGAAGTTACAGTCCGCTTAATCAAGTACATCTCACTATGTCATATATAACACATTTATTTAAGGAATAACTGTTTAACTTTTACACATTTACCGGTATTTAATATACGAGGAATAAGTGTCTAACTTTTTGATTTCATAATGTCAATCGAGTGGCTTGCCTGATACATGTTGTAACTTGCATGAAGACCCTTATACATAAAATTATCACGCAAGCCAATCGATTGATCATCGTCATGAAACCAATATAAAAAGGTTGACTTTTCCAAAATGGTAAATTTCATTCTACCTGGGTCAGGGATACTGGTGTAAAGGCAAGGATTTGAATAGATTGTGAAAATGCATTTATTCTTAAAATATCTTAACCTTTGCTCCTGTGTACTACAACATTGAGCCATGTACATAGTTATAACATATAGGAAGGATTCGTTTTCTAAATTTGTGAATTTCAGGGCCCCTGTTATGTGTCAGGCCTGGTTTAAAACACGAATTAAATCAATTGTTGGAAAGTTGTTGGATGATACGCAAGTGACCTGTTAGGCCCTTGGACCTGTTGTTTTTAAATATATTAATGTGTTTATTTTTGTACTGATTTATTATCCATGTCGTTTGTTAATTTTTTTTCTGAAGGTTCTGTTGCTTCTATCTAATATTCGGATGTCTAAACTCACTCGCTATCAATACAGGTGTTTATACATTTTGGATTCTATAAATTTCAATGTCCATACTCTTTCCTGAATCTTCTGTGCATTTGATGATCAACTGCAACCTCCTTGATTTAAATCATGCCTGTCTACGAAGCCACAACATTAGTAAAAACAAAAAAAGGTCAATAACCCACATCGCTCACCTCAGATCTGTGGCTAGGAAAGCAGCAAAGATCAGTCCAGTATTAAATAGCTTCACAGCTAGGTTGAGTCCATTCACCCAAGTTGAATATAACAGATGTGATAAAAATTTACCGTGCAAAAAATGAAAAGTTTCATTTCGGCTACAAATATCATTAATAGACTTTAAGATATTTATAATTGAATATCTTTCGGTTAACAAGTTTTTCTGTATGTCAGTTGTTTAGGAGATTAATCCCTCAGAAGTTCATGAGCTTCTTTGGGGGTAAATCTAACAAACTGTAGGGTTGCAAAAATTGCTTGCCAAAAGCTATTCCTTTTTCAGTACTTTGATGTGTATTTATTATATTTAATGCAAAGATAACGATTTTCATTTTTTGCATTGTATACATGTAGGTATATCCAATTCGGGACATAATATCCCTGACCCCAAATGAGATGTTATATTCCATTTGAGCGAGTGGTCCCAATGTTAACGTGTTTTATACACAAGTGGTCCCGACCTACCCTTAGCTAAAAAAAAAAAAGATGGGTACGCTCCGGCTCAGGAGAGATGGGGGATGCATGTACTTACCAATGTGAACTTTGAAATACCATGGAATATATATAGTTATGTTGCAATGCTGGGCTTCATGTCTAAAAAATAAAACTTTCAAACAATAAATTTTATACTAATTTCAAAACATACAATGCATAAGAAATGATTTTTTAAACATGTTCAAAGCACTATTAAAGCACTTCGAAACGAATTCTTTATAAAAGATATAATGTGCCAAATTAGAACATTTCTAGGTTAAAAAAAATAATAGTTGATTAATCTTGAAATGCTATCGGTTATACTAGGAAATGTATTTTGTTATCACGTTGTGTTTAATTTTGTAAAGTTTGCTTTTTTTCTACGTTATATCCCTAATCATCTGCACAACGTTCTCCATCAAAAGAAATATTCTATATTCAGAGATTTATCTACATATGTACACAAATAAAGAGAAAGAATGTTTGTTCCGGAAATTTTTTCCAATAAATATCATTATTTGCGGAAGAATCAAAGTTGACTCTTTCACACTAAAGTTCTTGTTTCCTTTATTACCTGGTATGTATGTCGCTACATAAAACACTTCCCTGTAGTGCTGCTAAAGAGTCATTAATTGTGACTTTCAAACACCCAGGGTTAGAGTCTATATCAACTGACACCTTAAAGTTATCATTCTCCATATTTTGCTTCAAATGCAATCTGAAACATTGAGAAAAAAAAATCTTGTAGTTGCCATAGAATTTACCAAATCCCGACTTCAAACAAGTTAATAAAATACCTTTAACATCATCTTATCTGACAATAATCTGCCTCGGTTTATACTCGAATGCTCTTAGGTATCGATTAAGTCGGGTAAATAAGTTATAGATAGGCCTAAAGTATAACTCGTGCAAACATATATGAGTGTTTCCTACTAAAGAAAATTAACAGGAAATTGAATTTCATAGGCTGCACAAAACCTTTTTTCTAGCACAACCTACTTTTCAATGAAATAATTCACACCATTGACTGTTTCGTTCACATCATATATAGATAAAGAAAGGTTCCATTTCTTTTCTTTCCACATGGAAGGAAATCCCGTGTTTGCAGCTTTGTTTTCAACATAGAAATGAAATGTACATTAATCATTCTGAAAAAATGCATGATTTTAAGCATTCATTTATAAAACCTTATTTAATTGAAAAATTGTAAATAAGGAAGATAACTTTAAAGATACAAACAGTAATTTAAGATGCAGTTTTTCTCTGTAATTAATAATGAAATATAAATAATTTTCTAAAAATATTTCTCATTAAAAACAATTGTTTGTAATTGATAATGAAATATAAATAATACACTATTTAAAAAATATTTATTATTGTAATTTTCAAAATATTGATCACCATAGGTTAGGCCTTTCTCTGTCAACCGAAAGATAGCTCCGTAATCACAATTTTCAGAGTCCTCCAAGTCGTGAGATTTTGATACATATATTAAAACACACAACAACAGCAGCAGATTCATGATTTCAAGGAAAAGATCATCTGCAGCACAGTACAGTCTCTAAATCCTAAGGACCTGAGAAAAAAAAATAAAATCTTTAAAAAGTAACATTATATAAATTAGATCTGAATCCTCCTTCAATCCTGTCCCCGGAACGTCTTTTTAGAGCATTATCGGACAACAATATTCCTTTATATAAGATCTTTAAGGGGACAAAAGACAGTTCTTTTAATGCTTGACATTTAATGAAAGGGGGTTATAATTTTACGAAATATAAATAGGTCAAGAATGTACGCGGAGAACGCTTGTTTTGTGCTAATTATGAGTTGCACCTCATACATCCTCACATATAAAAAGTATATGTTCACATGAAGCGAAAATGCATTTCAGGGCCTTCCAAGCAGCATCTTGCATAATAATGCCTTTTTGAAAATTCACCAATTGATCTTGGCCAACTAGCCAGAGGTATAGACCTTTCAAGCCCAACTGTATTTTAAAAGGAATTTACTCGGCAACCGTAAGCATGTCTTACATGATGTTTTGCATTTATAAGTCAGTACAATCAGAACGAAATAGTAAAACCCTGACCGTCAGTATGAATATCTGTCTGTTTAATTGTAACACCTTCGTTTCCAAGCAATATCTCAGGAAGTTGAGCTTTTGTTTAAAAAAAAAGATTCACTGAATTTGCTTGTTTTTAAGCATGTGATACGGCATTTATGGACTACATATATTTCAACTTTTCTTAATTTGACGGGTTTTTGTGAGAAACTTTTATCTGCTTGGAAAATTAACTTGGCATGTTAATTTAATTGTCCCCCGCTTTTTAAATAAAAGTGGGAGGGGGTATTATCTTGGGTCTGTCTGTTACTTTCGTTTTGCACGATATCTCAAAGAAGCCTGAAATTTTGTACTCTCTTTAAAAGTGTTCCGTTCCCTTCCCTAGACCATCTCTAGATCCGTGCATGCTCTTCTTCTTTTTTTTTCTTAAGCAAGGACATAAGTTCTGTGAACTAGCTTGTTAGTCCCCTACCGGTGAAACCGGAGGGGACTATAGGTTTCCTTGTGTCTGTCCGTCCGTCTATCAGTCCGTCTGTCCTCGTCTGTCTGTCAGTCTGTCCTACTTGGTTTTCCGCACTTTTTTTCTAAACGCTTGCAGATATTGAGCTGAATCTTGGTATGTGAGTGTATCTTGATGAGTTACAGATCAGATCAAGTTTGAATTTCGTTTCGCTTCATTGATTTTTGACAGAAGTATGGCATTTTTAATTTTTTAATAACGGTTTAAAATCGGGTTCGTGCTGCGCTAAATTCCGATGGTAAATACGAAGCGAGAAAAAGACGTTGAAAAAAAATTAGTTGAATTTTCGTCTTTATGTGGATTATTTTATTAGGTTAAAGGCATTCACAACCTCAAAATCAAGCAGTTTTACCTTGGTCATAACTTTTGGCTTGCATATTATAAAATGACATCCTGAAGAAAAAGGGGATTCCGGCAGGGGACATGTATTGCTTACTGTATGCAATGCTCTCAGAATGCTTGTTATAATTGAATTTTAGCTGAATAACAGCTTACTTTAAATGAAAAACTGAACTAAACGACACATAGAATAAAGATTGTTCCTGTCTACTATGTTTATAGAATCATGAAAAATTGTTAAACAAAATATACATGTATAAAAGATGCTGATTCTGTGAGAGTATTCTTACCTTTTTGCAGCGATGGAACCAGAATTTTCCTTATTTGCTTCAGGATTATTTCCTGAATGTTTTGTAAATTGCACTGAAATACACTCATTTAGGCGGACACAAATGAGAGGTGCTTTTATTTGTTTGCGAAATTGAGTTATTTATTGATATATGTTTTGGTTGTTTACTAAATATAATTTCGCTACGGGTAAATGTTACATAGTGCACGTTTTGCTATTGATTTTGCTGCAATGAGGAAGTATTTAAATAATTTGCAATGTCCAGATGTCGTACGTAAGAGGTAATCCTAAATATTGACATCTGGGGCTCGTTTCTCAAAAAGTCGTAGATTTGGGCCTAAGATAGTCCGACTAAGAAAGTTAGGCCAAATTTTAGTCGGGCCTAAATCGAGTTTCAGAAAGCGGCGTAAGACTGGGTCTAAGACTAAGACCTCTCCTCTAGGACTAAGCATGCGCAGTTCGGATTTTATTTGGTTTAGAGACTACCATGCCATGTGGCGGATCAAATCTAAATATCAAACTTAGACCTACATTGTACTAAAGCACAGGAAGCACGAGCGCTCTTGCATGCTTTCCCTTTTCACCGTCTATCAAACAGATGTATTATGCGATCCCATCTGCATTTTCAAGGTCAAAGCTATAACATATATAGTAGCGGGTTCAGAAATCTTGAAAAAGGGAGCTGATTGGGGTCGGGTACTAGGCGCCCACAGCCACACTAAACAAAACTGATTGAGTAATTTTTTTAATCTTTTAACCTCCCTCTGAGACTACATCCACAAGTGTTATATTAGATATCTACATTAAAACAAAAATGATGTACATACATGATTCTTGCGAAAATTTGGAATAAAAAGTAATTTTCCTATGAGCAAAAGCCAAATATGGCTAGGGGCTGGAACAGGCTCGAAGCAAAAGTTTTGAAAGTCGGGAGAAGGGGGGGGGGCAACCAGTATCTGAAGGAAATTTTTCTGTATTTAAAATACTTTACGCAGAGAGTGACGGGACAGAACCCCCGACCAACGTACTGTCAAAAAATTATCAGTTATGAAATCATAATTATCATAAAAAGAATTATTAAAAACATGGATAAGAGATTTTTTTAAAATGATCAGTTGTCTTTAAGTCTTATATACGGATTTCTTTGGGTCCGTTTTTGTTAAAATTTAGACGTCAATAGACATAAATAAAATTTATGTTTTGTAAAACTGAATAAAATTTATATATTTCTTTTATCTTTTTATTGATATATTGATTTAACTAATACGCAGAGAATTTTATAAAAAGGTTTTTTAAAAGTGCCTTAGTTTTAAACAAAACTTTAAAAAAAAATGACAATTTTGACACAGTAAGCGACGATTATAAACACTTGCGATGCCTTGAACAAGAAAGAAATTGACACGTGAAACATTTTCTGAATGGGGGCCTAAAATGACCCATACCATATATAATTCTTTATAATTTCAATCAATTTATTCAATATGAATTAGACATATATTGGCAATCAAGGTGATACATGTACCTGCATTTATGGTACATGTATTACAATTTGGACATACAGTTTTACATTGATATCGACATTCGTTATGATAATTTACATAGGCCATGTAGAAATACAAATGTATATACACCATTTGCATTAAAACACGCATTTTCAATTTTAATGGAAATATTTTAGAAATTTATAAAAATTACTAGATTTATTGCCTATAATATGGTTCACAAGAATTCGATTTAAAACTATCAAGCTTTTGCAAGCCATTAATTAACCCATGGCCATCTACACTTCTCACCTCTCGACAACGAGTGAACAGTCTTACGAACAGAATACTTTAACTATAATACTTGAACATTTTACAAATTCAAAATTTTATGTTTTATTAATATTATATTTGAACACATGCATTAAAGAAGCATTGACTCTCGGTTAATCGCACGGCATAGTTACCGAATATTTCTCATTATTTAAAATATATTTTTAAAAATGAGTATTGTTTGAGGAATTATTGAAACATTATCCATTTCAAAACAAAAAAATTATCCGGGACCTGGCATCGTTTTTAAAAAGTGAATGGGGGGGGGGAGTTATTGAGTGACCAAAATATTCAGCCGAGAAGAGAAATGCTGAAAGTGGGCATCAGCCCCTAAATTATACACCTTTTTAAAACAGAAAACGCAATATTGCAATAAAAAAAACGGGAGGGTTGCACACACACCCTTCCAACACACAACGCGTGCCTACATTTTAAAAAAATAAAATCTGTCACTTCTTAAATTCCAACCCAACTAAAATTCAAAGTTCTTAATTACAAATTTTTAGTTCATCCCACCTGCATCCTCGATGGATTTTACTACCTTTCTTCATAATATTATATGTTGTTTATTAATTTTCATGATTTTTCGCATATCATATAATTATGTGCATGAATATGAATAGGTATTATATCGAATATGTATAAAATAATATTTTTTTTTACTCTTCATGATTAAAACACTTGCCCTTTTCCCAAGTTGTGTACAGACTAAGAACTTACGCCTACTCATGAGCAGGCCTAGATTTAAACCAAAATTTAGTCTCGACTAAGTCTACGCCTTTTTGTGAAACGCATCTTAGTCCGACTTCCGGGTTTAGTCACTGATTTAGTCCGGACTAAGCTTACACCTGGTCGTAGGCCTTTTTGAGAAACGAGCCCCAGGACTTTGATTACTTTATGATTTATAAAATGTAGCTTATTTATGTATAATATTATTTATGTTTTCTGACTTGAATGAAATCTTTGATGCAAAATCTTTGTTGCTCTTCCTAAAATGAATAATCGATAACGTATTACCGGTATACGCCAAAAGTGACATATATCATAAATTCCGATATTTATCTGTAAATACTCTTAATCTAAATACATGTACATGTAAATAAAAAATAAATAAAAATATACATGTGCATGTTTCATTGATGTGCAGTATCCATTCATTGTTTACCGCAACTATCAATGAAGAAAAATAATCATTTACTTCCTTGTCCGTATTTCGCAACTGGGGCATTTAACTTTATTTGTGAACTGAGCCGTCTCAAGGAAGGTCTTTTTAGTGGACATACATGTACATACACACATTTATTTCAAAAAATCTTCAGCGATGCAGCCAGTGTGTTTCTTGACAGTTTTATCTTTGTTTGTGACATCAACAGAGTGTAAATTTCCCGGATTAAAGACAAGAATCACAGACAAGGCACTTGATTACGGTATTCATTTGTTTGATCGCATACAATATATATTATGGAGCGCCATAAGTGTCTCCTGTTAATCTCTTTAAATTTTGCCGATGCATTCATGTACCTTTAAGCGCTCGCTCCGTGATCGGGAGGTCGTGAGTTCGTATCTCGGCCGCGACTGACCTAGTCGATAAAATGGGTAGCAACTGTACAGTTCCTTCGCCATGCGCTCGGCACTTTGAAGTGAAAGTTGCGGGTCCTTCGGATGAAATCTTAAAAACCGAGACCCCGTGTCAGCGACAGGCGTTGGCACGATAAAGATCCCTCACTGCTCAATGGCCCTGAGTGCCGAGTAAAGGTCAAAATTTGAAGCCCTTCACCGGCATACGGTGACGTCTCCATATGAGTGAAAAATTCTCGAGAGGGACGTTAAACAATATACAATCAATCAATCATGTACCTATACTTTTCATTAAATTTTATGTTTTGTCCGTTATTACAATACGTTGGTTTTAGCATTTGATTATCATAATACGTTGGTTTTAGTATTTGATAATTATAATACGTTCGTTTTAGCATTTGATTATTACGTATAATACGTGTGTTTTAGCATTTGAAGTTCATACAGTTCTCCTCGGATATTTCATGATTTATCACACTAATTAAAAATGAGTTATTTTTACTGAAAGGTGCATAGACACAGATTTTCAGAAGTAAATATTTTCTCAAAATTTCTGTTTAATATCACGACATAAAGTGCAAGGACGTGTCAATGAAACCCGACCAGAAATTCGAAGTTTCAATAACTTCGAGTTGAACTAAGATTTGGATTATATTTTCTTGTGAAATGCTATTGCAATATATAAGTCGTAATATTATACAGAAAAAATTATAAACAATTAGCTTCAAATCTGTGTCTGTGCATCTTTTAAATACAATACCTGATCGGGAAGTTTAAAATAATGCATGATTATGCTATTCACTTCAAAATATATAATCATGTTGGTAATACCAACAGGCTAATGTTTTATACTTTTTGTAGCGTTTGTTTAACTTCCTTACAAATGTTTCATGAGATATGTTTGAACTGATATAACATATGTTTGAACTTACATTTACATACATGTATTACTAAGATGATTTAATTCGTAAAATGATTAGAGAAAATACGACATTTAACATAACGTAAGCAACAAAGCATATCATTGCATGGTAAATCAGACAAGAGGAACTGGGCTTATTGATTTTCAAAGCTAGGTGCAGTTTTGGGAATTACATTGCTTAGAGGATAAGATAACGAAAAAATGAACACTCTAATAAATTTAATACGAATATGAATTGGAACAAAAAGTAATATGGATTGGGAACAAATCAAAGCAAAAACAACAGGCAATACTAAAAAAATCAACCATAGGAAATTGTCCAAGTGAAGCCAAGCTATTTCTAATTGGCCATATTCTATTGCCAGATACAGTGTAGAATACAGACACATTTACAATTTATATACAGTTTTGAATGTTTTATATCATCTATTTAAAATATATTATTAATTTATTTACTGTGTTAAAGCCAATCTATTTTATACTACGTAAACTTCTTTTGAAATATTTTATTGCCAAAAAAACATGTATTCGATATTCATTTTTTGAACGTCCATTTATAATAAAAATATATTCAGATGCTTTGTTGAAGACACCTTTTTATATACTTTGAATCGTACTTACATACAGCTATAAGTCTGGCATGTCTAGCAATTTCAAATCAAAAACTACACACATGTTAGGTCTATGTAAGTAAAGGATTGATAATTTATCATACAGCCCAGTACTTCGTATCTTTTGGGTTTTTTTCTTTTCTTGAGGACTACATGTCTTTCTTACATATTTCTGACTAGATGTTGAAATACTTAGTATATAAAATCGTGACAACTAATATAAAACAGGATCGTGCATGCTTTAGTGTTTAAGAGGGGGTTTCCGGAGAAAATATTCAATTTTCACCCAATGTGATAATTTGAAGCGTTGTTGATACTGTCCGTATATGTATAACCACTGTCCATATAAATACGTGACGTGTCATTGTCAATTAGATTTGTAAACATAAAATGGCTATTTGACAATTAAATTCATTTCATAAAGTATTATTTAAAAAATATATCTATTTTATTGTAGGTTTATCTTTCTTTAAAAAAGTATATAGATACATGTATCAATATTTAAATAAAGATAATAATACTCATCATAATTCTTTATTTCAAGTATCACAATATTACAACAATAAACATGCACGTATGTATAACAACGTTAACGTCAATATTAAAGAATGCAAACATAATTCAATCAGATCTCAAAACTAGAAAGGAGTAACACTGGAGAAAATGTTCATCAAGACGGATTCTGTACAGACTACCCCGACTTGGTGACATTACAATTGTCCAAGCACATTAAACCAATAAAACACCAGAAATGTTATTTTATACATATATACACGTATGCTATTCTTTTTCATTCTTTTCCTTCTCTTTTTTGTTGACAGCTACAAATGTTGCCTTGGATATCTTGACGAAACAAGTGACAGGTCAACCAATACCAGATCAACACGGCAGCTCCGGCGGCGTCAAGTTTGACATTACAGGGTAAAATTATAGGAATACATTTGATATTCAGAACTGAAACCTTTAGGGCTCGAATATTGAAAGGTACAATGAGTTAAATTGTAAATAGTTGTATAGTTAAAAATGAAAAAGTAATTATCTATATCCCTTCTTGTACAATGCTAAGTAAAATTATTGCTTTCTTTTAGAATAAAAGTAAACCAATTTATCAAACCAAGCAGCAAAGTTTCAATGATTCAGAATGTTGGCTTGTCTTGGAGTACAAGTGGAACTCGATTGGATCTTCATGGAAATTTTCATTACAAATATAAGAAAGGAATGTAAGAAAACTAAAATGCAATCAGCAGTTTTTTATGAACAATTTACACACTTAATTTCTTTTTAAATTGGCATCTATTAATAAATATATGTTAATTGTGAACTTTCTTTTTTAATCGTATATAAAGTGTGGCACAGAATGTGTTTTTTTTGTCAAAGTTAATTAACTGCTCTGCCATAGTATTGTACTGAGTTCAAGTTTATGAATAAGAAACACATTTTTTTCTGTTTAGAATTAAAATATCTGACTCCGGAAGCTTTGACCTGAGCGCCAGTAATATTGCCTTTCAGCTAAATATAGAAATAGGTAAATCGGAAAAACATTAATACTTTTTGATTCACACTTCACGTACAATACCCGGTATTCAAAATTAAAAGCTAGGTAATAAAGCCTCAAATTTAAATTTAAAAAATCACGTATAGGGTTATTAAAATTTATACGATATTGTCATTTAGGCGTTGACAAAACGGGTCGCCCAACAATGAAATCAGTTGACTGTAACTGCAACGTGGGTTCAGCTAACATAAAGTTTCATGGCGGTGCTGCATGGATTTATAACCTGTTTTCTGGAATGCTGGAAGGCAAACTCAAAGATATGATTGCGGGAAGCAGTGGAATTGTAAGAAAAATGTTCTTTTTTTCCCCAAATTTAGCATTAAATTATTTGTAAGGAGATGGGTGAACACGACGAGAGATAAGCTCATAGTGCAACAAACATGAAGGTGAAAAATTAAATCTCAATTTTATCAAAATTTTCCTTAATATTTCATCTAACATTAAAGTATACTTTATGTAAAATCTCTACAACTTGCACAAATCTCATGAAAATTGAAGTTATTTGCCTATGAAATATTATACACACACGAAAGAGGACAAAACGAGTCATTTTTTCACACTATTTTTCGTTATGAGTGGGTCTTCTCTTCATTTTCTTGAAAGGTAATCCTCAAAGTTTGCATAAAACATACATATTTTGGTTTCCAAAATTATGGAGCAATGAACCACTATACCTAAAAAATATAAGTTTATGACATAACTTTCGTGTCTTTCGAGAAATACTTGAAGTCTCTTAAGTCAATGGTCATATCACAAACATGATTTAAATGCCACACTTCATCAGGACTTGTGTAGCTTAGTGGTTGGCGTGCTAGTCTCAATAGAGAATGCAACTCAGGATTTTTATTGTCAGGGTTCGAACCCAATGGATACCACATTATTTTTTTAAATAAAAGAATAAATTTTAAAGGAAAATTTTCCTCAAAACTTTTTGTTTATCATGATTTTACAAAAATCAATGATGAAAACTTTACTCTAAATACTAAAATCACAATTTGAATATGATTTTTATATATCTGAAGCTTGTGGGTTTTTTGCACGCTAAGTTCACCCATCTCCTTTAAATTAAAACTAACACCTTCAACATCCAGTAGGACGAATGATATTAAACATGTTTATTTGGTTTGGTTTGAACATATTTTATTGTAAAAATACTATACAAATGATTTGAACACAAGTTCTAACAACTTACTAGGTTCTCACATATTTATTTCAGTTATGCAATCAAGTAAATAAACTGGTGGACGTTAACGGAATGGAGAGTTTGAAAAAGTTACCAGGTAATTGAATTGTAATTAATTTTATCGTTGTTAAACAATTATAAAATCGGTGCAAACGTCCTTTTTTACTCTGCTACAAGTTAATGTGTTCCTAATGGTTTTTACGAGAAGCGCTGTTCTTACAGTTGATAGCTTACTTTTACCCTAGGACAGTGTACATAAACTCTTCTGCGATATTAATATTTATTTCAATGTTTAATTCAACAAAAATATAACCAGTTATTTCAAAGCACAGATAAGGTGTCATGGAAGCAAACGACAATCATCCTACCCCCAACTCTCACCCTTCACATGTAAGTGCCCCTGACACCATTACTATGACCACCAGAAAGGTTTTCTTATCTATTATCAATTCTGTACCTCCGTAGATGATGAATGTTTAAATGTCCGCGTAAATAGAAAAGTCAGTGCTTCTCGTAAAAGTCCATTAATATTATACAATTATGGACTGTACATTATGAAGACATATCACACTGAGCGATTGCAGCGTGACAACTACATGTAAATATTTCCATTTCTAATTTTTCTCTCTGTGATAACCCTTTGAGAGTTAGCGGAGTTAATTTCTTGATAATTTTACCGGAATGTAAATTAGGCAGGTCAATAGGTCAGAAGCCAAGGAGGCCTAATATGCATGCAAATCTCGTGCGCATCTGTCTCTGAGTCTGACGCTACGGAGGCTAAATATGCATGAAAATCTCGTGCGGCTGCTGTTGTGTGACGTCAGTGGGCGAGGACTATTGAAATTGGGATGGGAATCCTCGTGTAATTTAAATCTATGTCTGCATTTTTAAAGTCTAAATCTACAATTCTATTTCACAATGAAATGGAAATATAAGGAATCACTGTCTAGTTAGCATAGTATGCCTGGGACATCAACAATAGTGGGAAACATGGGATAAATGCCCTGGCATACCATGCTAACTAGACAGTGATTCCTTAAATAACTCTGTTTAATCAAACTTCGGATATTATTCAGAGCATAAAATATTGATCATCCTTTGTACTCATACCCCCTGCTTCTAAAATATATAAACAGACAACTTCGCGTTACCTTCATTGAATTAATTTGCTGGCCGATCCCGGATGTATTTTTACATGTATTTTAACAAGATTTATTTACATTACTATCTTTACTACATGAATCATATAAAGGAACAAAGTTTCAAATTGACTTGATTATTTTGAAAGGAAAAGTAATGATATAAACTATTATAAAAATGCTTCTCCTTTGTTTCCTTTTTACAGTTACAGTGCAAATTGCAAAACAATTCCTATTGGATTACACTCTTTTAGCAAAGCCAGCCTTTACGGCTAGGTTTATGGAAACGTACCACAAGGTATATGTATTACCTCTCAGCAGCGTTTTGTTATCATAATGAAATTAACTAAAACATTTCTTTCAAATGTTCTGAAACTTTGTAAAAAAAAAATTTTTTTATTTGACATCATTTTTTATCTTGTAGGGATTATGTAAATTATACAGGATTCTTGTAATATTCTGAATCGTAAAATGAATATGCAAAATGATTACATTCTTAATCGTTAAATGAATATTTAAAATGCCATGGTCAAATAATTTTGAAAAAAGTGGTGATATTGTTTTTATCTCAAACCTCGATAGGGAGAGGTGTACTGGAAGGCCGATCCTCGAGAAGCTCCATTCCCTGTTCCTCCCTTGCTGAATTTCAACGATACCTCCAGAATGATGTACTTGTGGATGTCTGATTTCCTCTTCAATTCCATGGCGTATAATGCATACAAATATAATAAACTTCAGTATAACGTTACCAACAAAGATGTAAGTTCTACACGCAAGTAGCGAAAACACTTTTCTACTTTTAAACTACAACTATAGTTACTTGTACAAGTGTATGTATTATAACATTTGTATAGGATCGGCAAAGTAGTTTAAGTATCTTCAATTGGAAGGACAGTTGCCTTTAGTGGTCTTTTAAAATGGTATTATTGAAGACATCAGTTGCAGTAAAGCGTACTAAGTTTTAAACCGTTTTTTAGTATTTTCGTTCAATATGTATACGTATTGTAACAATGGTTGTCAAAATTTTGCAGCTTCCGTCTGGTGTGTTAAATACAACTTGTCCAAAAACAAATTGCATTGGAAAATTCATCAAAGCTGTAAGTAAAAAAGCTTTCACAGAAATTAAAAACTCCGCGTACAACTAGTCTAGAGTTTAAACTACTTATATTTTGGCTCATGTAGAAAATAAATTATTAATAAAATTATTTAGATTGGAGAGAAATTTCCGAACACAACAGTGATGTTATACATGAAATCTACAGTGATGCCGAACATGACCGTCAGGAATGGGTCTACCATGGTAGACGCCTCTGGTGATATTCTCTTCTTTGCTCAACAACAAGGCGGGAAATACATTTACTTTTTGACGCTTTCTGCGGTAATCTTTACATTATATTTAAATAGATATTATATCACAGGAAATAGAAATTAACCTAGTGATGAAAAGACTGAAAATAATAATTTGAAATAACTCTCATTATCAGTGCTTTCAATTAATAAATCATTTCAGAGAATGGTAACTAAAGTTTCCTTGACGATCCAGAACGGAAAAATATACGCAAAAGTTTCGGATTTACCGTATGTATACTCTCGGTTTGTTATGCAATATTCATTCAAATTGTAATTGTAATAATACATGATGTACATGTAATTTTACACGATGCGACAATTTTAAATCATTTCATTCGTTGAAATAATACAGGATGTAAATTTTACAATTTTTGTTTCTAAGCCAAACTTTCAAGAACATTTACATGCATTTATACCGAGATACGTCTAGTAATATAAGACAGACATGAAGCGGGAAATAGTTTTCATATGTGAAGAAATGTTCATTTCTTAAAATCATTTCATTCGTTAAAATGAAAATTTCATCAACATGTCACATGAAATTTTAACATTTTTTTTAATTTATGGGGTTCCTGTGCAACAGGAAATGAAAATGTTTTCCAGAAATTGAGTTTGATTTGCTCAAAAATAATTTGAAAATTACAATTTTTGTACATTTTTAAAAACGTTATTTGTGTGTATTTTAATTCAAAGAAACGAATACACTTTTTTAAAAAATGGAGAGAAGACCCAGAGACCACGAAAAATAACTTTTCTCCAAAAAACAATTGTGTGAATACTTTGTCCTTTTAAAATCATCTGTATATGTGTAGCGGTGATAGCTCTAGTAATATAGTGCACTCAATGTGGAGAGACATGAAGCGTTAATTTTTTTCCATGCAAGGAATTTATTTAGTTAGTTTCGTTTTATGTACTGATGTATTAAAATTTTGAATTAGAAATGTTCATTTCTCACTTTTTATCTTGAAATAAATTTATAATTTTGCGTTAAATAATTTAGGTGTTTATTTTTTTGTGAAACAATGTAGGAAAAACGGTAAAATTTTATGGAGAAAATTCATGATTCCTGCAAATCATAATAAAATCTTCTTTATAATTTTCCAAATCAAGAACAATTTAGTAATTTTTAGAAAATTCAATGAAAAATAAAAGCAAAGATGCATTTGATAAGAACAACATGATTGATTGATTCTGTTTAACGTCCCTCTTGATAATTTTTCACTCATGCGGTGACGCGATCACTTGCCGGTGGAGAGGTTTATTTGGCACTTACGGCTATTGAGCACTTTTTATTTGAGAGCTATTGAGACATCGGTTTTTATCATCCAGTGAACCGGTCTCCATAACAGTTTTTGAAGGACAAGCATTCTCTGAGGTAGACGTCCTAACCACTGTACCACACGGGCGGCTAAGAACAAAATGAAGCAATGTGGGAAAAATCCTACGTGAGCGTGTGTGTGATCTACACTCCAGTAACATTCAAAGTGACCTACGAAAACACTATAATTCTCTAATGATTCACAATTTACAAGTTTAAATGAATACAATAAGTTAACAATATAAACAATCTAAATCAGTACTTACCATTCCAGAATACTCTGTCTCGTTGTGAAGTAACAATATTGAAACAAAAGTTTTTGTTGCAGGGGAAAAAAAAACCCAGTCAGGAGACATTAAGATTTTACTAGTAATTACACATATATAACACGGCTTGTTAGCCGTATGACAGTAAGAGGTTAATTTCCATTCATTGGAATTATTCTCTGACCCTAATGAAGCACTTAATGAATTTTATTCACTTTTTAATGCGGTATTAGATAAACATGCAAAAGTAAAAACAAAAAGAGTTAAGCATGACACAAGATAATGGTTAACAAAATGCTCAACACAGCAATAAAGTTACATCACTAATTGAAAACGCCAAGATTAGTTATTACAAAACAGCTATAGAACAAAAGAAAAATCCAAAACAAATGTGGGATGTACTAAACAATTTAGCCTCTAAATCTATTAATTATATTCCAGCTGCACTTGCTAAAAATAATTATATCACAGAGGACACACAAGAAATAGTAGAAATGTTTAATTCTCATTTTTCAAATATTTCTGCAGAACTTCTTTCAGGCATGTGTGTGATCTAAATTGGGTACACTCCCACTTATAAATGATGATGAAGTACTAGCTTTACTCAATAAACTAGATATTAGTAAAAGGTGTTGACCCACGTTTATTGAAAACACAAATAATACATAAACCTTCATATTATAAATACCAGTATCAAAACTGGCATTTTTCACAATTTACAAGTTTAAAGGAAACAGATTAGATCCAAATAATTATAGGCCTATTTCTATTTTACCAACATTATCAAAAGTTATTGAAAAACATGTGGCAAAATATATACTAATCTTATAGTAGATTCTCAATCAGGCTTCAGAGAACTACATTCATGCCAAACAGCCCTTACAAAAATTACAGATGAATGGTTAAATGAAATGGACCAAGGTAAACTTGTTGGTACTGTTTTCCTTGATTTCAGTAAAGCCTTTGACCTTGTCAATCATGATATTCTACTTAAAAAACTACAATGTTATAACTTTGATGCAATAACTTTACAATGGTTCAGATCATATTTAAGTGAAAGACTTCAAAGTGTACATCTGTCCAACAAACATTCATCTTATCAGCAAGTCACAGCGGGAGTTCCACAGGGATCTATACTAGGTCCTCTTCTGTTTTTATTTTACATTAATGATCTTCCCTTATGTATTACAAAATCCAAATTAGACCTATTTGCAGATGATGCCACTTTACATGCATCAAGTAAAGATTCTCAAACTATTGTAGATACATTATCAACGGATATAGCTTTTATAGAAAATTGGTGTTCTCAAAATCAAATGGTTCTAAATGCTACAAAAACTAAATGCATGTTAGTTGGTACGCATCAAAAGAGATCAAAAGCATGAAATTAATCTGTTTGTATCTAACAGAAAACTTGATATTGTATCAAATGAAAAAATTCTTGGAGTTTATTTAGATAATTCTTTACAATACAATGTACACATTGACCATGTTTGTAAAACACTGTCACGTAAAATTTCTGCCCTCCGTAGAATTAAAAAGTTTCTTCCTATTCAAACACGCAAGCTGTTTTACAATGCATATATTATGCCTTCAATTGATTATTGTTTAACTGTTTGGGGTAGTAATTCAAACACATATATAACAAAAACGTGCTTGTTAGGCGCCCTCACAACCTCTATGCTCACAGTGTATGAGCAACTTATTGTTAATAAATATGTTTTGTTATATAAATCATTGTTCAACTCTCACCCTACTTATCTAAATAGTATGTTTGATTTCCAGTGTAATAATCGATACAATCTTTCTGAATCTAATTTAGACCTCTGTGATAAATGTAAAACTCCTTTCAATATACTTATGGAATAATTTACCTGTACATATTCAAACACTCAATGCTTTCAAGCATCAAGTCAAAAAATTTGTAAAACAATGTAGAAATAGCTTATGATTATTTATTGATTATGTATATTTATATATATGTATCATGTGTATGTATATATGTATGTTGATATTTTGTCTATAGAAGGCCCCGGGGAAGAAAGTGCACTAAGTTACCTTCTTTAAATAAAGAATTATTATTATTATTATTATTATAATAAGGACAGGGAATCTTTTACAGAAAAAATATACTTGTTTGATAAAACGACTTTGTTTATTTTTTGAAAAATTAAGGATACAAGTGAAAGTGAAAGACTCCAAAATTGGTGCTTTGTCTGTAAGTAAAAATCGTAATTAACCATTCTAAAATGAATTGCTGGCAGTTTTTTATGACACGAAGGTATGTTTTAATGAACAAATTCATTTAATTATTTTTTCAGACACAGGCATTAAATTTCATCGTCAAATCTGCTGTTTCAATGTTTGTGCAACCCAAACTAAATGGTTTGTTATCTTTTTAGAGAATGAAATTTTCTTCTGTTATACGAGTACATATTTAAAAGAAATATTTTCAGATTAAAATGCAAAAATATAACAATGCACATAAAGGCATTTGAACTGATTTATTTGACTTATATCTAAGTAATTAACAAAAAAAATATTTCTCTGAGAGATATGATGTTAACCTCATTGTACATTTAAAGAAAATAACGCTGCAGTTAAACAATTAACTTTAAAAAAAATGATGGACATGTGTGTTAAAAAAAACTTTACAATTGTTGATCCATGAATTGAATATTGAATACATCAATTTGAAATAATTTTTTTCTACAGAACTTGGAAGCAAAGGATTTCCTCTTCCAATCATTGACTCGGTGCATTTTGTAAATACAGAACTCACATTAGGAAAGGTACCTTATCATTTGTTCTTTGATTTTTTATGCCTTGATATTTTAACATTAGTATAACATCCTCCCTAGCAGAACAACTTCTAGAACGATAACTTTAATATTGGGAGATAAAATTTAGTTCAAGGCATAGCTTTTTGAATGAAAGAACAAAATAAAATATAATGTTTTTATTTGTTGCGTGATAATATTAAGTAACAGAGAAAAAAAATGAAATTTGATCTCATTAAATACGAAAATTAGGATATTTCAATTTGAAAACAAGAACGTGGAGCCATATCATAGGTCTGTTTCATTTATTGTAAATTATTGTTCAGTCTAGGATATGACATGATACATTTATCCCAAACTGTGCAATTTGCATTAAAATATTATATTTTATTGGTTTATTTCAGGACACCCTTCTGATTGCTACAGATCTGAAATATGGTGGATGAACCAAATAAAATGAATTGGAAAAATTATTACAAGACGTATCTCTTTATAAAAGTTATATCCCTTGTGACAAGACATTTAATTACATTGTATATGGGTTGAATGATGCTTCATGTAATGTGGTTTGCGGATAAGGCCGCGCACCGACATGAGCAGGGGTGATAAAATTGGAATTTATTACACAAATAAACTATTAAGGTAATATCCCATACTTATGTTTGAATACTTTAAGTACCTTTAACCGATACATAATCGAGTTCTTTAAACATTTCGCAAATATTATCAACGGTATTTGTACAATATCCTTTTCAGCAGACACAATCTGTCATGAAGTCGAATGCATGCTGACTGATGTTTTAACATAGATTGTAAATTAAAACTATTCTATACACATGAGTTGTCTACGAAAGTTTGCTCGATCGATGGCAAGGAGTACATGACTGACGTGGACAGGGGATGTTAGTTAGTAAGGGAATTAACGTCGCAGCAATTGCAGAAAAAAATTACATAACCAATTATGTATTTTTTCTGCAATAGCTGCGACATTAATTCCCGTACTAACAACCAAAGAAAACATTTCATTATTTGAATATTTACATCTACAGAATATTATCCCACTATTTCTACAGAACATCTACATCTACAGAATATTATTCCCACTATTTTAAGTGAAACTTGTGAAAATTTATGAAAAGCATACATTTAAAACTACTTGTAAATACTTGAACGTGTAAGTATTTCGGTTTGATCACGAATACGTACATTTCGATTAAAATTTCTTTTTTTTTTTCAATATTAACATTGTAATTAGGTTATATACACGATTTCATGACTTAATTATTGCATTGAGTATTTTAATTTGTAGTTCGTGCCACATATCTGTTTGATTTTAAAATGAATTAGAAAATTGGTTTAAACGTATTTTAAGCGTTGTTAATGTTACATGTACGGAACCTGTAGTAGCAAAGATATTGAAAAAAAAAATAGATAAATGTACATGTAACTGGTTAGAAAAGCAACATGTTTTAACACGTGCCAAAATATAGTCCGACATACCATGCAGTAACAATTCTTTCATCAATTTTAAAAGTGAATATGATTCTGAATTTTAATTTTTTTCTTTAACCATGACTTACATGTAACTGTATCGTTGTCCAGAAACCTGAGTGGTCATTGGTCGCTAAACTCTTAGCCAATATCTTATAAAATTTAACATAGTTACGTGAAAACAATAAAGAAATAATCGAACTCCGAAAGGATAACGTGTGTGTTTTCTTATTTTTTTATATATATGTTTGTTTATGACAGCGTTGTACATGTAGCATGTACCTTACCCGACTTTTGAATTTATATTAGTTTTGTGTTTATATCACTTATTGTTTTTTAGGTGATCCTATTCTAAAATAGAAACTCGAATAGATTGCGTGCAAGTTTGCATGTTAATTAAGTTTTAATTGTATGATTTATGTTGATTTACACTTTTTCGCTCACCTGAGCTGAAACTCAAGTGAGCTTTTCTGGTCACATTTTGTCTTTAGACCGTCTGTAAACTTTTTTTTTACATTTTCGACTTCTTCTCCAGAACCACTAGGCCAATCGTAACCAAATTTGCCACAAAGCATCCTTAGGTGAAGCGGATTCAAGTTTGTTCAAATGAAGGGCCACGCCCCAATTCAGGGGGAGACAATTGAGAATTATTGAAAATTTGGTGGCATGTTTGTAAAATATTCGTCTCAATAACCAATGTGCCAGGAAAGATGGAACTTAAGGGGAAGCATCCTGAGGTGGCGTAGATTCAAGTTTGTTCAAATTACGACCCCTTGGGGAAGGATGGGGCCACAAGAGACATTCCAAGTTTTACATAGAAATATCAGAGAAAAATTACGAATAAGTACATTTCGATTAAATTTTCTTTTTATTCAATCTTAACATTGTAATTACTAGTAGGTAATATACACGATTTTAAGACTTAATCATTACATTGAGTATTTTAATTTGAAGTTCGTGCCACACATCTGTTTGATTTTAAAATGAATTTAGAAAATTGGTTTAAATGTATTTTAAGCGTTTCTAATGTTAAATGTACGGAACCTGTAGTAGCAAAGATTAAAAAAAGATAAAAGTACATGTAATACGGTTAAAAAAAGCAACAGGTTTTAACACGTGTAAAAATATAGCTTGAAAAGTCTGACATACCAGTATCTATTTCATCAATGTTAAAAGTGATTATGATTCTGAATTTTAAAATGACAAGATAGGATAAGACCAGTATTTGGCCCCCGACTGGGTGTCTTTCAAAGTGATCCAACAGTTTATCCATAAAAACCTGTTGTCACCCCTGCCACAAAATGAGTATTGGTTCTAAGATTTAGAATATACAGAGGTCACAGTGAGGTCAGGAAATAGGTCAATTTTCGATTTTTCTCATGTTTATGCAAACTTTCGTCGATTTTACAGCACATTTTGTTTCGGAAAACATAGAGCACAAGCTTGCCGATCTACCAAATTTATGTATTTTATACACTAATATCAGATGCACTTTATGTGTAAAAATCTCAGATAGGTAAGCTTGTGCTCTATGTTTTCGGAAGAGAAAAGTATCTCAAATATGATGAAATTCCACCAGAATTGAGGAAAATCTGGAAAATGTTCTACTTCTGCAACCTCTAGTAGCTTCCGTGTAAGCTTTGAATCTAAATAAGTGCTTGTTTTAATTAAGTAAGCATCATTTTAAATTCCACTACAAACTATCACAATTTTACCAGTGTTCTGATTTTTACATCAGATAAGGGACCAGATTCGGCCGTTACCTTATCATATGTCCTTTTCTTCAACCATGACTTAACTGTATCGTCGTCCAACAAACTGAGTGGTCGCTAAATTCTTAACAAATGTCTTATAAAAATGTATTTGACACAGTTGTATCAAAATAATAAAGAAATAACTTAACACCGAAAGGATAATGTGTATGTTGCTTATTTGTTAAGTTCTATGTTTGCTTATTTTTGGTTATTACAGCGTTGTACATGTATAGCGAGTATCTTACCCGACTTTTGAATTTATATTAATTTTGTGTTTATGTTACGATGTAAAATACAACATTTTTGGACTTATTTTAAATTACCTTGTAAATTAACTTTTTGGACTTTGTGTTAATTGTTATAAAAACTTTTCATATATTTCGACAAATGTGATTAAATTGTATAAATTCCGCACAGCCTTAATCCCACCTGAGGCAAAGTCAGAGACTGGACAATTAATCCCTTAATTGACTTCTGTTTATATTTATTGACACTTAATCTTTCATCTTTAATTCTATTATATACATGCTACTAAAATGTCACCATTTGCTCAATAATTGTTTGATACGTGATTTCTAAATTCTTTTGTTAATCCATTTATTTTGTTCAGTGTGTATGATTTGTTGTTAAAAATTATAGTCAGTTGGAATCAGACACTCGGTGCTGATAGTTCCCAAGCTCATGTAAAAGTATATTTCTTGCTGATTCTATATAAAAGTACCAAATTAGTAACTCGTGTTTGTGTCTTGAGGTTTAAAAGAATCTGGGGTTCAACAATAAGAGGAAAGCTCACGGTTGAACCAGAATCAGTAATAGAGGACGAAATCTTTCCCGTAAAATTTATATCACTAATTGTATCGTAGGTGATCCTGTTCTAAAATAGAAACTCAAATGGAATGCGTGCAAGTGTTACGATGTAAAATACAACATTTTTTGAACTTATTTTAAATTACTGTGTAAATTAACTTTTCGGACCTTGTATAAATTGTTGTCAAAACTTTTCATATATTTCGGCAAATGTGATAAATTATATAAATTCCGCACAGCCTTAATCCCACCTGAGGCATAGTCAGAGATTGGACAGCTAATTCCTTAATTGACATTGACACTTATTCTTTCATCTTTAATTCTATTATATACATACTGCTAAAATTTCACCATTCGCTCAATAATTGTTTGATACTTGATTTCTATATACCTTTTGTTAATCCTTTTATTTTACTCGCTCTTTGTTCAGTATGTTTGATTTGTTGTTGAAAATGATAGTCAGTTGGAATCAGACCTTCGGTGCTGATAGTTCCCAAACTCATAAGAAGTTTATTCCATGCTGATTCTATATAAAAGTACAATATTTGTAACTCGTGTTTTTGTCTTGAGGTTTTAAGAGAAGCTGGGTTCAACAATAAGAGGAAAGCTCACGGTTGAACCAGAATTAGTATTGACGAACTAAACGTTCCCGTAAAACTTGGTGCGAGAATCCTAAGGGTAACGACACCCGGGACTGCTACATATACTTTGTAGTAGTCAGATCCTGGACCTCTACAAGAGCTACACAGCTAGTTTTCCCCAGATTTTGACAGATGAAGCTGACGTTTTAGGACCAGCAATGGATTATTCTTTCCGACCGCAGTGGAGACAGAGAAAGTTCAACTTTCCTTCATGCCAGCATCCAGTGTGCGGAAGGTGCGGAAACGTGCATCCTAACGTTTTATGTTTTGCGTTAAGCCAGAAGTGTTACCAATGTCACAGAATTGGACATTATTCGAGGATGTGTTTTACACAGATGAAGAAAGCAGCGCCAAAACCCGAACACAAAGAACCAGTAATTCCACGCAAAAGGAAAGCGCGAGACATGAAACGACTGAGCAAGTATCTCGAAAACAAACGAATTCTGCGAGAATTACCATTTAATTCCGTTAGAGACAGCCAGTTTCGATTATATTGCGACACATCGTCTACTTTACGAACTGAGCTGAAAAATGTTAAAATCCAACTATGCATGTCAAATAAAGAGAAGAAAAATATGGCGATCAAATTATCAAAAGCGCAATGTGAAATCGAAAAACTTGAAAATCAAAATATGGCTATGAAAAAGGAGATGCAAGAACAATCAAGGAATTCTAATGATAACATACTTCGTGAGAAATTTCGAAAACTGAAAGAAGACGCCCATGGTGATAAAGTGATTATGAACTTAATGCAGAGGAAATTAAACGAGATCGGAAAAGAACATAACCAGTATGTAATGAAAATTCTGACTGAAGGTGAGAAAACGAGCAAAGAGTTAAGGAACCAAAACAAGGCCCTGCTGCAGACCATCGAAACATTGCAGGATGACAGAGATCACATAGAATCGGTCCTTTTAGAAAATCAAAGCCGTTGTCAATCCCGGAGATGTCAAGGATCCGGAAGACCAAGAAGAGGCCGGTTTTATTGAGAGAGAAAAAAATCAAAACACGAGGACGTGTTTTACGCGAAGGCGGAGCAAGTGTTACGATGTAAAATACAACATTTTTTGAACTTATTTTAAATTACTGTGTAAATTAACTTTTCGGACCTTGTATAAATTGTTGTCAAAACTTTTCATATATTTCGGCAAATGTGATAAATTATATAAATTCCGCACAGCCTTAATCCCACCTGAGGCATAGTCAGAGATTGGACAGCTAATTCCTTAATTGACATTGACACTTATTCTTTCATCTTTAATTCTATTATATACATACTGCTAAAATTTCACCATTCGCTCAATAATTGTTTGATACTTGATTTCTATATACCTTTTGTTAATCCTTTTATTTTACTCGCTCTTTGTTCAGTATGTTTGATTTGTTGTTGAAAATGATAGTCAGTTGGAATCAGACCTTCGGTGCTGATAGTTCCCAAACTCATAAGAAGTTTATTCCATGCTGATTCTATATAAAAGTACAATATTTGTAACTCGTGTTTTTGTCTTGAGGTTTTAAGAGAAGCTGGGTTCAACAATAAGAGGAAAGCTCACGGTTGAACCAGAATTAGTATTGACGAACTAAACGTTCCCGTAAAACAAGTATGCATGTTAATAAAGTTAATTGTATATTTGTTTATTTACATCTGAGCTGAAAGCTCAAGTGAGCTTTTCTGATCACATTTTGTCTTTAGACTGTCTGTTTGTCCGTCAGTAAACTTTTTACATTTTTTACTTCTTCTTTAGAACCACTAGGTCAATTTTAACCACATTCACCACACAGCAACCTTTGGTGAAGTGGATTCAAATGTGTTTAAATGAAGGGCCATGCGCCAATTCAAGGAGAAATTTGGTGGCATGTTTTGAATATCTTCTTTTCAAAAACCACTGTACCAGGAAAGATGAAACTTATGGGGAAGCATCATGAGGTAGTGTAGATTCAAGATTGTTCAAAGCATGACCCCTTCGGGTAGGGTGGAGCCAAAAGAGGCAATCAAAGTTTTACATAGAAAATAAAGGAAAATTTTCTTCTAAAGAATAGCAAAGCCATGATTGGTCATATTTATATAGAAGCATCCTCAGGTAGTGAATATTCAAGTTGATTCGCGGGAGCTGGGCGGGACCACAAGGAACAATCAAAGTTTAACATAGAAATACATCCATTGGGAAATCTCTTTAAAAATCTTCTTCTAAAGAACAGCAAAGTCATGATAAGTCATATTTATATGGAAGCATCCTCAGGTGGTGTAGATTCAAGTTTGTTCAATTCATAACCCCTGGGGGTACGATGGGGCCATGAGGGACGATCAAAGTTTTACATAGAAATATATAGAAAAACTCTTTTAAAAATCTTCTTCTCAAGAACAGCAAAGCCATGATTGTTCATATTTATATGGAGACATTCTTAGGTACTCTAGATTTAATTTTCTTCAAATCATGACCCCTGGGCGGTTGGTGGGGCCACAATGGAAGAACATATTTTTACATTGTAATGTACAGGGAAAAAATTTTAAAAACTTCACGAGCACAGCAAAGCCATGATTTATCATATTCTATTTATCTGGAAGCATCCTCAGGTAATTGTTTCAAATCAGTTTGGCGGGGTGATAAGTAGGGGGGCACAGACATAAAGGGTAAGAAAGAAAAAGCCATAATTAGTCAAAGAAAAATGCAGGCATCCTTGGTTAGTTTAGATTCAAGTTTCTTCAAAACAAAGTCCACTCCCTTTGCCACAGTGCTCAGGTGAATGATAAAGCTCATGGACCTCTTGTTTTACATAATTGTAAGGCAATAAGCAACTTTCGAATATTATTATATAAACCTTGTCTTTATATTCCTAGTATGTATATACTACTAGTGGTTCTGTCTTACATAATGATATATTTGTTGAACTTAATTTGCGGATGCCAAACATAACTTGAGAATCAATTTTTTCAGTTTTTTTTAATGTCTCCAAATTTTCAAAAGTAAACCAGCAAATTACATATATATAAAGGATACAATCATGGTTTGTGAGACTAAAATAAATTTAATAATAAATGACTTGTTTTTTATGAAATCATTCTTTCTTTAATCCTTAGCATTTTACAATCGGCATGTATACATGTATTAGACCGGGTCCCAACAAGCAAAGAACAGCGCGCATTTAGCAAATCTACTCTGAACTGATCTGATACTGTAATTTTTTCATAATTGATGATAGAAAATGTAAAGATGCTTTTATTAATGAACATAATATGCAATAAGAAATGAGTTAAGGTGTTTTGATAAGAAAATCTGTATTTAATGTGCCTTGTCAAATGATCGACGTAATTAAACAAGAGAAACTAAGGTACCTTAGATGTATAAAAATTAGGAAAATTATGCAATTTTTTCGAAGGCATGAATACTTAGTATGATTTTCATTTTTAAAATGTGTTCGTTGATTAAACTTGAATTGAAAAATGCATATAGTCTAAGATGTTTATATTCGCAATTTATTCGAGATTTAAAATTTTCCCTACATAATATGAGTAAATTTAAAGATGAAGTTTGAATTCAGAGACATTTTGTGTGTATTTTCAACGAGTTCAGAACCTGGGGATCGGAGATTTTTATTTAGCAAGATCGATCAGCTAGACTATTCCCCGTATACGAGCAATGTGAGAAACTGCTGACTCAAACATGTCAAAGGTCACGCCATTGGGTGTTTAAATGGTCACAGCCTAATACACACGTTTGTAAACACTGGCCCAAATCAACAAGGCGATTTACTTATATCTAATAAAGTAACGTGCATCGTTAAGAAGACTATGAATGTGGGATCTTTGTACTGGCTGATTGTCCTACAGCTTGCTGTGGTGTGTATAGAATGTAAAACACCAGGACTTCAAACCAGAATAACAGACAAAGCGCTTAATTATGGTATGTTGAAATCTTTTGTATACGTGTGAGTGGTCAAGTCGATAAAGTATGTTTACTAGACTATAAGTTAGTCTGATGTATATGAAAAAAAACACTCTTATCCACAGAAAAGGATTACTAAACGGTGTTGTACAATGTACATGTAATTCTAAATTATACTAGAGTGAAAATTTTCACCGATTTTATGAATACCTGATTCAAAGCTTAAAAACTGTTGATTAAATGTATGTTACACTTCTCAAATATCTAACAATATAATACAAAATCATATAATTATATCTATTAGCATGGGTTTCTTCCTCAATTCATGCTTAGTCAAATTGCTTACATATTTTAGTTTTACCCAGCGGTACCTTTAACAAATTAAACACCACAATTGAGATATATGATAGTATTTCTTCCTACATTTTATATTTCATACAGGCTTAAATAACTTAAGATGGAAGGCCATCAGATGATGAAAATATATATACATTAACGCTATAAACAATTATGCTATTGTAATACATGGATAATATTAATTTGTTTCAGTATACTTATCTGTGTCGTGATGAAAACTTACAAGATTTAAACGTTCATATTCATTATAATTATTGTTTTGTTATTTGGTCATTCCTGCTGCTTTCTGTGTGTGTTTTTAAGCTTTCTGATCCTTTATTTGTTAAGCAAAATATCTGTCACATTCCTCAAAAACCATTTTGAATGAATCAAATTATCAACTGGCGTTCAACAGAGTTAATCCCATTAGGTAATGTTCACACCTTGACCACGACAAGGATTTACGGTGATATTTATGACCATGTTGTTTATCTGACACGTTAATTTAATTGTCCATCAGTCTATAGAATGTCATCCTTTTATCTTATCTCTTTATATGACTAATTTCTTAAATTCTTTGTGTTTAATTTGATTTACCCAATTCAATTCAATTTATTCTCTCTAAACCATGTAAATGGTACATGAGGTACAAAATCATATAAAACATATATACATATAATACAGTGGGTCAAGCAGAAGGTGATAATTAAGGAGAACAGACAATACTATTAATTTTAGAAATAAATGTACATAATTGTTTCAAAGAATCAACATCATTTTGGCACATGATTTCACAAAACTTGATGATATTTGGGTTAGAACAAAAATTTTAGTTCAAATAAACTTTTCTTAGTTGGTTTAAAGCACTGCATTCTAATATATAATGATACTCATCTCCTATCTGGTTACTACTGCATAAGCTACAAACTCTTTCATTTCTTTGAGTACCATTCCATACTTGTTGTTTGTTAGTCAGTTGGAAACGTACAGCCGTGCCGTCAAGACCAAACTGTAGTCCGAAAGAAATACCTAATAAGTCCAGAAAATATCTTAAAGTTTTTTGAACATCCAGTTAAACGGTTTTCCCTTATCAAACGCATTGGAATAAGAATTAATAAGTGCCATAGGCCGAGTTTGAAATACGTTACATATACATGTTGTTAGAAGCATGTATTGTATACATTTCATGTCTGGAACAAATTGTTATCATACATGACGTGAAATTTTATTTATCATCATGGTCATTTATCAATTTTTGTTTATTATTGTATTGAAACATAGCCACGGATGTTGCGTTGGACATACTTTCAAAACAGGTGACGGGTCAGAAAATTCCGGATCAACATGGGAGTACAGGGGACATCTCCTATGACATTACAGGGTACGTAATAAATGTCTTAAAATTTACATTATTTATAAATGAAAACGGAATTTTCACCCGTTTGTTTTTAGAACATATATTTACATTTGCATACCCGTAATATTAATGTATTCTATTTAAATATGAAAATGAGTATATATTATTACCGGAATTCAGGTTACAGATAAATGCATTTAGCAAGCCGAGCAGTAAAGCCTCTTTGATTCAGAATGTTGGAGTGTCTTGGAGCACAAGTGGGAGTTCACTAAACGTCCACGGAAATTTTCATTATAAACTCCACGGAATGTAAGACATGCTAAAATTACAATTCTGGCCAAATTATTTACGTTTTAATTACAAACGTTTTACGTTTTAATTACAAACGTATCTTATAAATGGGAGATAACTTTTCAAAATTCATATATCATTAATGAACGTTTTCAACTAATATGTGATCTTTTCTTCTCTTACAGAATTCCCATATCGGATTCTGGAAGTTTTGATCTTAGAGCAAGTAGCATAAATGCTGCAATTAATATTGAATTGGGTAAGAGACATCCTTAATTCACATTTCACCATAAATATGTGTTTTTGTCAAGCAATTCCTACATGTACAAAAAAAAAAAAGAATCGTTTTTATTCAAATTGCCAACAGATATATCTAACGATTAGCACATACAATATAAGGAAAATCAAGTTCGCAACTTAAAGAGAAAAATCTAAAAAAAAAAAATCAAAGAACAAAAAAAAATACTCTAAACAGAACTACGGTCTTTCGTTGAAATCATAAACTAGTATTTTATGAGATCATAATTAAGTTCGTTTTCGTTGGTTTTGTTTTCCTCTTTATAAATTTAGTTGAAAAAATAGATGAACACGTAAATTTCATTTTTGTCAATGCATTTGATTTATTAATGATGATGAGTTAAATTTATATAAATTATGAGTTGATTATCAATAATAATCCAATTTTAGGTTCGGATACTACTGGGCGTCCTACAATGAAAGCTGTTGGCTGTAACTGCAATATTGGCTCGGCGGACATAAGCTTTCATGGCGGCACTGCATGGATATACAATTTGTTTTCTGGTTTAGTCGCAGATAAACTGAAAGATATAGTCGGAGGAAGCAATGGAATTGTAAGTCAACGAAGATAAAGATATTATGTTTTTGAAATGGAAATTTCAACATCATGTCTAGCACAAACAGATATATGGAAAAATGAAAGAAAAAGTGAGCTAGCTCACATACCCCACGCTCCCCCATAACTTGACGGTGAAACACATTTAATGAAAGGCACAGTGCACTTTAAATACATAGTGTAGATCAAAAAGGGCAATAATTGCAAAAAATCTTCACATCAAAATGTCTTACATATGAGGACATTTAAATGTGGAATGAAGTTTCTAGATAAATTATGGAATCAAAATTTCTTGACAATATACAAATCCACACATTAATTTGAAGTGGGGGGGGGGGGTGGGTGGGTGAGAAATGTTCTTGAATAATAGGCAAAACTCTTTGGGATAAAATAATGGAATATGTCCTAAATATCAGCATAGGTTGACGAAACTATGTACAACAGTTTAAGAGGAGTGGTGCTAACAAACTGTTCATCTCTATATTCAAAATATGGCAAAAAAGTCTAAGTTGAAAAGTGTGGAAATTCCCGGAAAAATAAAGGAATCGGAATTTCCTGGTAATATGCACATCTACATATTGTGTCCTAAATATCTGCAAAGTTTAACGAAATTCTGTGCAGCGGTTTATGAGGAGTTGCGCTGACAAACTGTTCATCTCTCTATTCAAGGTATGGCCAAATGCCTAAGTTAAAAGTGTGGAAATTCCCGGAAAAAATAATGGAACCAGAATTTCCTGGTAATATGCACATCTACACATTGTGTCCTAAATACCTGCAAAGTTTGACGAAATTCTGTGCAGCGGTTTATGAGGAGTTGTGCTGACAAACTGTTCATCTCTATATTCAAGGTATGGGCAAATGCCTAAGTTAAAAGTGCGGAAATTCCTGGAAAAAATAAAGAATCGGAATTTCCTGGTAATATGCACATCTACACATTGTGTCCTAAATACCTGCAAAGTTTGACGAAATTCTGTGCAGCGGTTTATGAGGAGTTGCGCTGACAAACTGTTCATCTCTATATTCAAGGTATGGCCAAATGCCTAAGTTAAAAGTGTGGAAATTCCAGGAAAAAATAATGGAATCGGAATTTCCTGGTAATATGCATATCTACACATTGTGTTCTAAATACCTGCAAGGTATAACGAAATTCTGTGCAGCGGTTTATGAGGAGTTGTGCTGACAAACTGTTCATCTCTATATTCAAGGTATGGCCAAATGGCTAAGTTAAAAGTGCGGAAATTCCCGAAAAAATAAAGGAATCGGAATTTCCTGGTAATATGCACATCTACATATTGTGTACTAAATATCTGCAAAGTTTGACGAAATTCTGTGCAGCGGTTTATGAGGAGTTGCGCTAACAAACTGTTCATCTCTATATTCAAGGTATGGCCAAATGCCTAAGTTAAAAGTGCGGAAATTCCTGGAAAAAATAAGGAATCGAAATTTCCTGGTAATATGCACATCTACACATTGTGTCCTAAATACCTGCAAAGTTTGACGAAATTCTGTGCAGCGGTTTATGAGGAGTTGCGCTGACAAACTGTTCATCTCTATATTCAAGGTATGGCCAAATGCCTAAGTTAAAAGTGCGGAAATTCCTGGAAAAAATAAGGAATCGGAATTTTCTGGTAATATGCACATCTACACATTGTGTCCTAAATACCTGCAAAATTTGACGAAATTCTGTGCAGCGGTTTATGAGGAGTTGCGCTGACAAACTGTTCATCTCTATATTCAAGGTATGGGCAAATGCCTAAGTTAAAAAGTGCGGAAATTCCTGGAAAAAATAAAGGAATCGGAATTTTCTGGTAATATGCACATCTACACATTGTGTCCTAAATACCTGCAAAGTTTGACGAAATTCTGTGCAGCGGTTTATGAGGAGTTGCGCTGACAAAAAAAGAGGACTGACTGACGGACTGACTGACTGACTGACTGACTGACGGACCAGTCAAAAACATTATACCTCCCGCAACTAGTTGCGTGGGGTATAATAAAGTAAACTTTACTAATAGGCTAGGTGTTTCATTTCGTGTTTTGTAGTTATGCCAACAGCTGAACAATCTTGTGAATGTCAATGGAACGGAAAGTCTTAAAAATCTGCCAGGTATATGCACAAATCAGATTTCAATTTGATGTACAAAATATTCAAGGATATTGAGTGAGTGAAATGTACATATTTTATTTAATTTACAGTTACAGTAGAAATAGCAAAGCTGTTCTTGTTGGATTACAGATTCCTGTCAAAACCTTCATTTCAATCCAATTTTATGGAGACGTACCATAAGGTAAAATTTATCATAATCGAATTCTGATTTTTGATTTGAATAACATTTGTTATATTCCTCTCGGTACCTGTATTCTTGTATTAAGTTAAAGCTTGTCCCAATCCTCCCCCAGTGAAAGCCTTTGGAGTTTACTTGGTAGAAAATTTCATTTCAAACTTTCCTCTCTGTGATTGGAAAACTCTTTTCTTTTGCAAATTATTCACGATTATTATTTAACCTTTAAATGATAAGTATCACCTATGATGAATTTATTTTACTTTTAAATTTCACAACAATTTTATTTTCTAAGAAGGTTTTTCATGCTGAGTCACTTATTTGCAGCAAAATTTACGAGAAAGCAAGAGTTAATTGAATGCAATATGTGCGTTTGTGTATTAATGATGTTTACTGCACATTATCTTTTTTAATCCCTCTAAGTATTATTCATACAAACTTTAGGGTGAAGTGTTTTGGAAATCAAATCCGATCGAGGCACCTTTTCCAGTCCCTCCGTTGCTGAAATTTTCCAATACATCTCGGATGATGTACCTATGGGTGTCTGATTTCCTGTTCAACTCCATGTCTTATAATGCATACAAATATAATCAACTCCGATACAACGTCACTAACAAGGACGTAGGTATTTTCAAACCAGAAAGAGTTATTTCCATAACGATATTTCCAAGAATATATTTTATTTATATTCTAACGTTCCTACATTATTATACTTTTAGCTCCCTGGAGGAGTTTTGAACACAACTTGTCAGAAGGTGACATGCATCGGGAATTTCATTCCAGAAGTAAATATAAAACTTTGTTTATCAAAAATAGCAATTGAGGTTCGTAATGTATAGGGAATAAGATATTTAATTCATTTAAAAATAGATGTCCTTGAAATGTTCTAATAATTGTTTTATAAAAATAATGTCGTCTTGCGATAGCAGATCCAGTGACAAAATAAGAGGTTGTTTTTCATCATAAAATTTAATTTAATGAATATGAAATGACTGTTCTCAGATCGGAAAGAAATTTCCCAACACAACAGTGATGTTATACATGAAATCTACAGCGATGCCAAACATGACCGTCAGGAATGGGTCAACTATGGTAGACGCCTCTGGTGATATTCTCTTCTTTGCTCAACAACAAGGCGGGAAATACATCTACTTCTTAACATTATCGGCGGTAAGTATGTTCACTAGAATATAAACAAACATATGTGAACAAGAGGCCAAGGACCGTTAACGATCACTTGAGTACTATACAACAAGTAAAGGGATCCACATTTTAAGTATAACTCAAGTCTATTAGTTATTAGTATTCTGCTGGGGGAGTAGGAATCTCGCAGTAGGAATCTACCATAGCAGATTCTATGGTACTGCTAAGAAATCCTACCAAGTGCTATAATTTTCTTTTGAAAAACACAATTACAAATGGTACTACATGTAAGTAAAATGTTTGAACATGTACATAAAAGGAATTTTCAAAAACTCTATTGATTGTATAAATGAACAAAATTAGAGACAAATCACCGTAACAATTGAAGATGAACATTAGCACTGTGATAAGAAGGAAGCTAACATTGGTATTAAAGAGTTTAATTCTGTTATAAAATCGTCAATTCAATGGACATTTCCGTAGCATCCCTATAATAAGGTGTCTTGTATGCATATTCTTTCTTGAAAAAAAAAGATAGAAATTCTATTGAACAGTTAAAATTGTTAAACAAGATTTTGAGTCCCCTACCGGTAAGACCGAAGAGGACTATAGGTTTCCTCTGCGTCTGTCCGTCCGTCTGTTTGTCCCATGTCAGTCTGTCCTACTTGGTTTTCCGCACCTTTTTTCTAAACGATTGCAGATATTGAGCTGATTTTTGGTATATGAGTGTATCTTGATGAGTTACAGATCAAGTTTGAATGCCGTTCCCCTTCAATGATTTTTGACGGAATTACGAACTTTTCAATTTTTCAGGGTTTTCCGCACTTTACTTCTAAACACTCGCGTATATTGAGCTCATTTTTAGTATGAAACTTTACCTTGATTATAGTTATATATATCAAGTTTGCATTTCGTTCTGCTTCTTTGATTTTTTGAAGGAATTATAGTTTCTAAAATTTTTATAATTGGGTTCACAATAGGGTTCGTGATGCACTAAATTAATGTCATGATGCACTTAATTTTTTAAAAGAGATTGTGATTGTCCTGATTTGAAACTTGCTGGATAGCTTTATAGTGACAAATATAAATCAAGTTTGATTTTTTGGTACAAAATCGTTTTTTAAACTACGTAAAATGAGCTGTTCTGATCAAAGCATGGATGTGTGTCAAATGACATTCAAAGACGTCGTCGTCTTTCTTTGTAAGGGAGATCGACTTAATTCCAAGATATTTCATTCATAAACAATTAATAACCGAAATGTCAATATTTTGGTGGCGATTTTTCATACACAGGGTCTAATAAAATGACATCCTAAAGAGAAAAGGGGATCCCGGTGGGGGACATGTATTGCTTATGCAATACTTTCAGAATGCTTGTTACATAAGTGAAGAGAATGATTACATGTACATGTATAAAGCCGAGAAAACAAACTTTTGAATATTATGGCTTTTAGTCCTCTTTTAGAAAGATCATATCCTATTACATACATAATTTTTCATAAACATTCTTCGTGTAGATGATGTCATCAACAATATCTGTGAGGATACAAAATGAGAAGATTTTTGCCAAAGTCCTGAAATTACCGTAAGTTACCAGATCTTACGCTATATTTTTGTATCGAAAGCTGTGAATAGTATACATTGTACATACACTGTACATACATTAACTCTTTTTTTTCGGATATTACTCAGTAATGCATGCAAATACAAATCATAAACTCAACTAAATTAAGGTTGCTGATACCAAAACATGCAATGCCTTTCGTCTTTTCCAACAGATTATGTACGTAATTTAAATAATAGTCCAATCCACACTGTTCAATGGGGGAGGGGGGGGGGTTAAACAAAAGGTCAGGAGGGAAATGACATTTCTCCTCTTTTTGCTACTTAACCTTTGGGCAAGCTCCGATAAATCCACTATAATATTCATTTTTTTTCTTCTGATATATGGATTTGCACATACTTCTTCCAGTCAAATGACAAAGTTAGAAACCAGAAAACTATAAAGGCTAGTGTGAGGATTTCCCCAAATATGGCGGTCAGTGGACATAACTTGAAAAGTGTGAATTCAACTATTTTAATGAAAATCTGCAGCTGTTGAAAAAATCTTAATAAAATTGTTAAACAAAATTTAATGTAATAAAATTATGTAATAAATTAAACATATGTCACATAAACAACCATATATTTAACGAGTGGAAAGTTTATTTCCACAATTTTTTATTGTTTTAACATTTTTTTTAATTTAAAACTTAGGATTGCTGTTAAAGTAAAAGATTCAAAAATTGGGCAGCTTTCGGTAAGTTGGATAGGTATACAGTATACTATCTTGTTTTCAGACTTAAAAATATAGTACAAAGCATTGTATTTGCGTAATTATTTAATTTTAAAGATTTTTTCTGGAAAGCCACATGTATTAGTCATTTAATTTTAAAGTTTTTTTTTTCTGGAAAGCCTCAGGTATTGGATTTGATTATAAAAGGCGTTGTTGCGGTATTTGTGGAACCAAAACTAAATGGTAGGTTTTCTTTATGATTATCATCTATGTATTGATACGTTAAAATACATATATATCATCGGAGGCCCTAAATTCGTTACGTTCCTAGAGTCTTGTCTTTTCTTTGAATTTTCGTCAATTATTTCATTGAAAATTTGCCCGCAGCTGCACCGTATCTCTTTAAACAAGAGGCCCAGGGGCCACATCGCTCACCTGAGCAAATCGGCTAGGAAAAAGCACAAATCTGATCAGAACGGAAAAGTTTACTGAAAGAGGGGGGGGGGTTGAATTTAATACTACTTGAGAATGCCTTCATATTAATACAGCATATTACTTTGCTGTTCTTGATAAAAGGATTTTTAAAAAACATTCCCTTCCTATATATAACTTTATAAAAATTTGAATTTGATTCCCCATTGTTTCCCGCCCTACCCTAAAGGGCCATGATTTGAATAAATTTAAATCAGGATTTGAACAAATTTCATTCTACACTACCCGAAAATGCTTCCATATAAATACTTGTATTTTACTAATCATGGCTTTGCTATTCTTGAGAAGATTTTTAAAAATATATATTTGAATGTAAAACTTGGATCCCCCATTGTGACACCACCCTATCCATGGGGGTTACAATTTGAACAAACTAGAATCTATACCTGAGAATGATTCCATATAAATATCGTTAATCATAGCTTTGAAGTACCTGAGAAGACGATTTTTAAAGATTTCCCTATCTAGTCCTATGTCAAACTTTGATCGGCCATTGTGGCCCCACCCTACCCCCAGGGGTCATGATTTGAACAAATTTGAATCTGCACTACCTGAGGATGATTCCACATGAGTTTCATCTTTACTGGCACAGTGGCTCTTGAGAAGAAGAATTTTAAAGATTTTCCCTATATACTCCTATGTATAACTTTGATCGGCCATTGTGGCCACACCATAACCCCGGGGGTCGTGATTTGAACAAATTTGAATCTACACTACCTGAGGATGCTTCCACATGAGTTTCATCTTTCTTGGCCCAGTGGTTTTTGAGAAGATTTTTAAATATTTTCCCTATACACTCCTATGTAAAACTTTGATCGGCCATTGTGGCCCCACCCTAACCCCGGGGGTCATGATTTGAACAAACTTGAATCTACACTACCAGAGGATGCTTCCTCATGAGTTTCATCTTTCTTGGCCCAGTGGTTTTTGAGAAGATTTTTAAATATTTTCCCTATACACTCCTATGTAAAACTTTGATCGGCCATTGTGGCCCCACCCTAACCCCGGGGGTCATAATTTGGACAAACTTGAATCTACACTACCAGAGGATGCTTCCTCATAGTTTCATCTTTCCTGGTCCAGTGGTTTTTGAGAAGATTTTTAAAGATTTTCCCTATACACTCCTATGTAAAACTTTGATCGTCCATTGTGGCCCCACCCTAACCCCGGGGGTCATGATTTGAACAAACTTGAATCTACACTACCTGAGGATGCTTCCACATAAGTTTCATCTTTCCTGGCCCAGTGGTTTTTGAGAAGATTTTTAAAAGATGCCATTAATTCTTCCCTAATTCATAATTACATGTATCTCCCCTTAGAAAAGGGCGTGGCCCTTCATTTGAACTAACTTGAATCCCCTTCACCCAAGGATACTTTGTGGCAAATTTGGTTGAAATTGGCCCAAAGAAGATGAAAACGTGAAAAGTTTACGACGACAACAACGACGACTACGACGACGACGACAGACAACGGACAGTTCACTTAGCCTTCGGCCAGCTAAAATTACAATTTGGATTGTATTTATTATATTTTCCAACTGCAGACGATAAAAAAGTCAAAACAGATAAAAGAAAAATGTAGTCTGAAACAAAATTTCACCTCATTTAACACATGTTTGAAACAAAAGTCTAAAATATTTTTTTTCTTAGAAACTACAATGTACGACCTATCTCAAGTGTACTGGTACAAAAGATGAATTTCACATTCCTACGAGTTATCTCCCGTTGTAGACGTAACGCTCATTTTTTAAAGTTACCTGCTAATATTTTAAATCTGTACCTGTATTAACCGAGTATGGGGCAATTTGAAAAAAATAATGAACATATCCATAGAGATTTTATTTCTCTAATATACTGACCCATAAAGTTGGTAAGGTTATAGAGGGAAAACAGTGCCTTATGCCGGTTGATCTGGATTGACCCCGCAAAGAGGAATACCTTTTGTAAATGTGAAAGTCGTCCTTTGTGCGCATTGTTTACATGATGTCAACAAAAATCACGTATTCAAATTACAATTTTTGCCCTGTATATTTTTTTTTAACAAATCGGACACAATCAAATTTGGGAAACGATTCATGGACCTCCGAGGATATTATATCTGTGAGATAAAGTATTTGACAGGCGTTATTTCTGTACTCTAAGAATTGTAATTGATGAGCCCATAGAAATGTTTTTGCCTGGTAAGGAAAATTTAGTTATTTGTATATACCCGGGTTATTCTTTTTTCCTATAAATGTAAAAATTCATTTTTAAAAATACTTAAAATTCGAATCAATGTATTTTGTTTACAGCTTTAATAATTGGTACATATACGCATGGTAAAATACATGTATTATATATATAACTTGTTTTTTAGACTTTGGAAATAAAGGCTTTCCTCTTCCTGTTATCGAATCTGTACACTTTGTTGACACCCAACTGACAATTGCTAAGGTAACGGATAATTTTCCTTTACTTTGCGTTACTGAGTACTACGCAGGTCTTCTCATCCCATTTTCTATAAAAATAAAAATTACACTGGTTATCCAACTATTTTTCTTTCTTAAGAGACATTTACTTTCAGTGTGATAATTGCGTGAGTGATTTTTCTGGGGTTTGTATTATGCATGTAAAACTTTTGAGGGCTGCCAATAATAAAAAATCCTAAATTATTCAAGTGTTTATCAAGTGCTTCCGAAATAAAGGTTGACTCTGCTCTGAGTAATTCTAAAAAATTAATTAGGGCCCCGCAAGGATTTGCGGGTGCCCTATAGTAATCACTCTGTCTGTCTGTCTGTCCTTCTTCCGTCCACAAATTTTCTGTTTTTTCCTAATAACTTTTTTTATGGTAGCCCAATTAAGTTCAAATTTGGTATGGTAGTTCAGTAGGCAAAAAGACATATTTTGATGCTAAAATTGTTTCTCTATGTCCTCTGGTTTGGAGCTGGGGTGGTGGGGTAGATTCCTTAACTTTATATAAGAATGAATTGGGAAAGAGAGATAATTTCTGAAAATGTTGTAAACTGAATACTGCAGTGAATGAGCCCCTTGGGATTAATTAGCTTTCCTCCTGAAGAAAATCCAAAGCATTATCTTTATCTGTCACATTGAGATTAATTAACACCTCTGTCTGCAAATGAAGTTTGTTTTGAAGTTAAGTCCATTTGGAATGCTATGAACACTATGAAATGTGGATTGAAGTATAAATGTTTTTACTTTTTTTTTGTTGAAATAGCCTACACGATGAGTTTTAATTTCATTGACTTCGAAAAAGAAGAAATAGATTAAAGAAGATATATTTTTTATTTTTATTTGCTTATTTTTTTTTTTTTTTTTTCTTCATGAAAATTCAAGAATATTATTAATTTTTAAGGCAGTTGGATAAAAACCTTGATCATTCTATCATTGCTGAAAAAGTTCTTATTATAAATTAAGAAGAAAATGATGAGAGAGAGTGTATTTAATCCCTTGGGATTAATTATCTAGCCTGCTGCAGAAAATTTAGAAGGCTTATCTTTATCTGTCACTTTAAGATTAATGAAAACCTTTGTCTGCAACTGCTGTTTGTTTTGAAGTTAAGGTCAAGCCTTCATGATATGTATTTGCATTCATTGAAGGCTGGCATTTTATGTAACAAAAGCTTCACTATTATTTAGATATACATTCAGTGTTGAGTTGTTCTTTACTGCCTTATGTAAAATAAATACAAGGATATTATTTACAGGTTTGTCATGTTGTAAATTTTGAATTTACCGGGTGGCAGTAAATACAAAATTTACAACATGACAAGTTGTATATTTTGTATTTACAGCCACCCGGTAAATTCAAAATTTACAACATGACAGGTTTTTGGACATTCGGGAATTATCTTGAAATTTTAAGAATACAGTTGCTGTTTCTTATTCGTCATATATTTCTTAAATCATTCCATAAGCTGCAACCCTTATAATTCTAATTTGGCGGGGCCCTTGCTGACTGGTCAGTTTTCTAGTATACCGTACTAATCAGCGAAAAAAAATCTTTATGAGGCACAAGTTAATCCACATCCTCTACTTAAATTTTCAAGACCTTCAATGACACATAATTTTGTACATACGAATTTAAATTTGCCTTTTGTTTTAATATTTTCTTTAGTTGAAATGCTAGGAACAATTTTAATCTTTGCAGAGGTACATGTACTATCATATTTATAAGAAGGATTCGAAAAGATTTTTGTTCGAAACATTTCTCAATTGATATATTTTTGATAGGAGTTGTATAACCTACAGAAATTATGGTTAAACTTTACCCTGGGTCGCAGGAATAGTGGATCTTTCCTAAACTGCTCGGCTCCGAATTAAACAATATGAAGTCAATTTAGATTTTCAAAAAAAGAAGCAACTTATTTAAAAATTACAAGTCTTTCTCCTCGAAACAAGGTGTTAAATTCAATAAAAATTTGTTTCTCTTTCAATTGCTAATATATTTTTTTCAATGCCATTTCAAGAATTTTGTTCAGATGCCACTGCTTGTTCCTGTTGGGTGCATATTTAGACCTGTTCTCGGTACTCGTGGCCTTTTTATTCGTGTTAGCACGTACTGCTACAAGATTGATTGTATGCTGTTTTACGTCCCTCTCGAGAATTTCCCACTCAAATAGAGACGCCCCCACTTGCTGGTGGAGAGCTGCAAATGTTGTCCTGTGGATCTTTTCTATGCCAGCACTTATTGCGACACGGGAACCCAATTTATACGGTCTCATCCGAAGAACCGGTCTCTACGTTCCATAATGGGATTCGAACCCGCGACCTTCATGTAAAGATGAACTCCATTTTCGACTCTAGAGCACACGCTCTAACCAGTGCGCCACGCGGGCGACTACTGCTACATGTACAAGATCTAGAGAACTCTATCTTATGTATCAATGTCTAGTTCTGTTTAGGGCATCCCCTGACATTCCTTATATTTCCTTTTCAAAATAAAATAAAACTGTAAATTAAGATTTTAACAAGATGCCGAGGGGCCAAATCTCTCATTTGAGCAACTAGCAAGGTAAAAGCAAAAAGAGTTCAGTATTGAAAAGTGAGTTCAGGGGAGGCGGGGGAGTGTTTGAACAAACTTGTATTGCTATGTTAAAGTTTGATACCCCATAGTGGCCCAAACCTACCCCGCGGGTCATGATATGAACAAACTTGAATCTACATTACATGTACCAGACAATACTTCCATATACAATGTAACTAGGAACTAATCATGGCTTTGCTATTCTTGACAAGAGTTTTATATATTTGTTTTATGTAAAACTTTATTACCCCGACCTACCCCAGGGGGTCATGATTTGAACAAACTTGAATTTACCCTACCACAAGATGCTTCCAAATGAGTTTCATCTTTCCCGGCCCAGTGGTTGCATTAATTTTGCAAGATATGGCCCCAAAATGACAGTCCATATTACCTGTAAAAAAAAATTTTTCACGAGGTGAAAGACGTTTTCAATAGAAATATTTTCCGTTGAGTTCTATAATGAAAAACACAAGTTTTACCAAAATCAAAGTGTTATCTCTCTTTGTTTTCCCAGATTAGTAACGTTTCACGAAAATCCATATAAATATCTATAAAAATGTTGAAAATCTTTCGAATATGCTAACATTTGAAAATTGACGTTTTCCATTTTTATGCAAATTAAAATTATCCTTTCTGTTTTTACAGGACACACTTTTCATAGCAACAGATCTGAAGTATAAAGGATGAAAATGGGCAGTTATCGAGATACTTCAATTATCATAAATCTTTCAAAAAGTTTGTTCAGCATAATATATTCTTACAACTTTATGTACATGCCTCTTTTTATCTGTATTAAAATTTTGAAATACAAACTTTGTTCACCTTATTCATCGATGGACACACATCTTCTTTACTTAACGAGTAGAGTTTTTGAAGTAAACTAAAAATATTAACTTGTTATGTGGACCTGTGATTCCCTGATCCACACAAATATTCACTTTTCCATCAGAATGCTTGAAGAACTGATTCAAATACTGATAAATAATTTCCAGTTTAATTGCCATAGAGAATTAAAGGTCTCTTTTAACTTCCATTTTTCTGACTAATTCTCTCAGTAATATTTCTTTTTCTTCCATACTTTGCTCATTTTTTTTTATTCAACCTAACTTCTCAATCGCAACTTCTCGGGCCTTTCCGAATAGCGGAAAAACGACCTCGAATGTATATGGAAGACGCCATGACAACCCTCCATTTTTGCGATCTTTGAAATAAATTCATGGGGACCTTATATTTGTGGAATATGGAGTTTAACTTTATTCAATGTAATGACATTACCTAAAATATAGAAGGGACTTCTTATTCCGCATATCCTATATTTGAATAAACAGGAAATGTATAACTTTTTAACATCCGGTTTTCTTAATACATTCGAGGTTGTTTTTCCGACCTCTGACGGAAATACCCGGGTTGATGCGATTGCATAACTCCCCTCTTCCATATGAATCTCTCTCTCTCGTAAAATTATCTCCCTCTCTACTCCTCTAAATCTCTGCATTTCAGTTTCTTCTGTTCCTGCTCCCAAAGGAAGGCTGTCACTGATCAGTGACCACAGTTTCTTGAAATGTGACTGGGTCTGCTGCTTCCTGTTGTTGTTTTTTTGTACTTCTGACGTATGTGGCCTTCCTTTCACACCTTTTAATAATTGTCAAGAAAGAATAGTTTTAGTGCTAAAAGATTAAATATTTTCATAACAATTTATATTGGCATTATTACCCACGTGTTTCCCTAACTTCCTTTTTTGCTTTGCGCAATTTTTGTCAAAGCAAGTCAATCCTTGTGGGAGACTTGACAGTTGAAAGTAGTTATGGTCTTTCCTGAAGACGTTCTTAAAAGCATGTTCTATTTCATATGTCATGCAATGAATTGCAATAACTTCAGAATTTTGATCTCTCTGAAGGAAAGAAACTTAGTCCATTCTTACATTCCAAAGTGTTAACGTTATAGGCACCATCACTGCCAAAGCCAACTAGGTTATGTTATGCACGTGCATCTGTTCTCATACTTTTTTTCCTCTCTTCAAAGTTTAGTAAGTCTAGCGTACTTGTTGATCGTGGATGTCCTATAATTTTTTTTTCCATCACCACGGAATCTCATTAACAAAGTGTCCCATTTAGTGGCATTATTGTCTATGCTGCCATCCGTCGTAAGGAGAAAAAACTAAACTTTCTCCGTTACATAGCTAGCTTAGATTCTGATGATTTTTGTTTCTGTATCAAGTGTACATTCAACAAATCCTGTCGCTATATTCTAGTTGTCACCCATGAGTGATTCCCTTTGCCTGATTCAGTTCTTTCAATCGAATAAATCAGAAATGTTTTTATACCTCACGCAACTAGTTGCGTGAGGTATAATGTTTTTGACCCGTCCGTCAGAGTGTCATTCAGTCAGTCAGTCAAACAGTCCTTTTTTTTTGTCAGCGCAACTCCTCATAAACCGCTGCACAGAATTTCGTCAAACTTTGCAGGTATTTAGGACACAATGTGTAGATATGCATATTACCAGGAAATTCCGATTCCATTATTTTTTCCGGGAATTTCCGCACTTTTTAACTTAGGCGTTTTGCCATACCTTTTATATAGAGATGAACAGTTTGTCAGCGCAACTCCTCATATACCGCTGCACAGAATTTCGTCAAACTTTGCAGGTATTTAGGACACAATGTGTAGATATGCATATTACCAGGAAATTCCGATTCCATTATTTTTTCCGGGAATTTTTGCACTTTTTAACTTAGGCAATTGGCCATACCTTTTATATAGAGATGAACAGTTTGTCAGCGCAACTCCTCATAAACCGCTGCACAGAATTTCATCAAACTTTGCAGATATTTAGGACACAATGTGTAGATGTGCATATTACCAGGAAATTCCGATTCCTTATTTTTTCCGGGAATTTCCGCACTAAAAACTTAGGTTTTTGGCCAAACCTTTTATATAGAGATGAACAGTTTGTCAGCGCAATTTCTCATAAACCGCTGCACAGAATTTCGTCAAACTTTGCAGGTATTTAGGACACAATGTGTAGATGTGCATATTACCAGGAAATTCCGATTCCTTTTTTTTTTCTAGGAATTTCCGCACTTTTTAACTTAGATTTTTGGCCATACCTTGTATATAGAGATGAACAGTTTGTCAGCGCAACACCTCATAAACCGCTGCACAGAATTTTGTCAAACTTTGGAGATATTTAGGACACAGTGTGTAGATGTGCATATTACCAGGAAATTCCGATTCCTTTTTTTTTCTTACAATTTCCACACTTTTCAAATTAGATTTTTGGCCATACCTTGAATATAGAGATGAAGATTTTGTCAGCGCAACTCCTCATAAACCGCAGCACAGAATTTCGTCAAACTTTGGAGATATTTAGGACACAGTGTGTAGATGTGCATATTACCAGGAAATTCCGAATCCTTTATTTTTCTGGGAATTTCCGCACTTTTTAACTTAGGCACTTGGCCATACCTTGAATATAGAGATGAACAGTTTGTCAGCGCAACTCCTCATAAACCGCTGCACAGAATTTCATTAAACTTTGCAGATATTTAGGACACAATGTGTAGATGTGCATATTACCGGGAAATTCCGATTTTTTTCATTTTTTCCGGGATTTTCAGCACTTTGAGTTTTGGGGGAGCGTGGGGTATGTGAGCTTGCTCACTTTTTCTTTCATTTTAATCAAAGCTTGGCTATTCCATATTTTAATGCTTTGATTTCTATACGTTTTGCTCCATTAATGTTACTTTGATTGATTGCATGTTGTTTTACGCCCCATTCGAAAATTTTGCATTCATGTAGAGACGTCACCATATCCCAGTTTAGGGCTTCAAATTTTGACCTTCACTCCGCACCCATGACTACGGAGCAGCGAGCGTGACGCAGAACAGCAACTTTCACTTCAAGTTCAAAAGCACAAAAGTTACAACACTTCACTGGATATTAAGTTCAGTGGGTTCCTGATACTACATGTACGCACTTCCTCTCTCGTGATGGGACCTACTCATAAAGAAACAATACACACGTTAAACATATACATTTTTTTCTGATACACATGGTGAACCATTATTATATGACTATTCAGCATTTCTGCTTTACACAAGCTTGTTCTCAATGTTTATCATAATATTACTCAATACACCTCTTTATGCAAAAGCACTACACTCAAATACGTTTAGGAAAATTGAACAAACGGAACAACATTCTTGAAAACCAGCAAACGTTTACTACTAACATTCTATTTATAGAACGCAAACTATATAAACACTGTTAGCGTGTTAAAAAATTACATTTACAGAATATGATTGATTGTATTTTGTAAAACTTCCCTCTCGAGAATTTTTTACTCCTATGGTGACGCCACCACTTGCTGGTGGACAACATCAAATTTTGTCCTATACTTTGCACTTGGGGCTATTGAGCAGGGAAGGCATTTTTCGTACCAGCACCTACTGCGACACGGGACCTCGGTTTATACGGTCTCATCCGAAGGACCGGACTCCACATTTCACAGTGGGATTCGAACCCGCAACCCGCGATGTGAGGATCGACTCCTTATTTCAAAAAGTGCTATGCAGTGGCAATTTTTTACCGTTGAGTTATGAATGGATTACATGACTAATTAGATTAATTTTTCAATAAAAAATGTAATATTCAGGTAAAAGTGTTCATCAACGTGTTCGACGCGTTTTCCCGAGCTGCAAGCATGTATGCATTTGCTGTACCTGAATGCATATCGTATTAGTGTTTTTTTCTATTTAAGAGTCCATGTCAGCTTTAAATGAGACCAGGGACCTACATGTAAGTTTATACAGTTACTGACCACTGACTTGTCCTTATGTGGGATACATTTTTATGTATTATTTTAGTTTCACCAACTTGTTTGTCAAAAAATTGTTCACACGTAGACCATGCTCTTGCGTATCGAATCAACTGAGATACAAAAACTCCGCATGCATGTCATGTGCGGATCCAGGAATTTAATAACTCTGCAAATTCAAGGGGGCGGATCCCCCACCCTGATCCCCCTCTAGATCCGCGCATACAGTTGATAAAGGTATATTAATCCATAAGTAAGGGAAGTTGACGACAGAAAAGTTAAATCATCACATTTATCATAGAGCCTGGTTGTTAGTTTACTATTAATGTCTTTTTCAAGTAATTTATCAAAGTATGAAACAGATGTGTCAGACTTTCTTTTTTGTCTATCTTTTATTTCAAGCTCACCAGGATATATCATATCGACGTAGTCCTGAATCGAAAATACGATTGTTAATTGACATGTATCTAAATGTCGAGTTGAAGGCCACAGTAAGTGTTTTAATTTCTTCTTTTCACGTATAAGATTTTGTACAAATTCTGCTTCATATTAATACACAAATAAGTATTGTCAAGTCGTACATTAAATTTCAGGATTTGAAAGTAATATTTTAAGGAACATTTCACTGATTAATTTGAAAATGAATAGGGTTCATCCTTTTACAATGTCACATAAGTATATCGAAGCCTGAGAATTGATAATAGTAGTCAAAAGGTTTTCTCTAATCTTGCCTACAAGCTGTAACGGACACACTAACACAAACATACATACGCACATTCGCGATGCTGTATACCCACTGCAACTAGTTGCGCGAGGGGATAATAACGAGACTAACAATTAGTATGAAAAACGTAAGTCAGCATTTGTCTCAATGAATATAATCCAAAAAATAAGACCAACCAGGGTTCTGCTGTTCTCAAGAAGATTTTACCTGTTTATATTCCTGTGTGAATCTTTGATAGTCCATTGTGTATCCCCTCTACCCCCGGGGGTCATATGATTTTAGCAAATTTGAATCTACACTATCTGAGGATGCGTCCCTATCAATATGACTAATCATGGCTTTGTTGTTCTTGAGAAGATATTTCCTACATATTTTCATGTAAAACTTTGATCGTCCATTGTGGGTCCATCCTACCCCCGGGTGTCATAAATTGAACAAACTTAAAAAACCAACACTATGTGCGGCTGTTTCCACATAAGTTTTATCTTTCCTGGTCCAGTGGTTCTTGAGAAGAAAATTTTAAAAGATGCCATCAACTTTTCACTAGTTTTTAATTATTTCCCTTTGAAAGCGGCATTACCCTTAATTATACCCCACGCAACAAGTTGCGTGAGGTATAATGTTTTTGACTCGTGCGTCAGTCAGTCAGTCCTTCAGTCCTATTTTTTTGTCAGCGCAACTCCTCAAAAACCGCTGCACAGTATTTCATCAAACTTTGCAGATATTTAGGACACAATATGTAGATGTGCATATTACCAGGAAATTCCGATCCTTTTATTTTTTCAGCGAATTTCTGGACTTTTAAACTTAGATTTTTGACTATATCTTGAATATAGAGATGAACTGTTTGTCAGCGCAACTCCTCATAAACCGCTGCACACAATTTCGTCAATCTTTGCAGATTGCTAATTAGTACACATTGTGTAGATGTGCATATTACCAGAAAATTCGGATTCCTTCATAATTCCTTGAATTTCCACACTTCTACATTTAAATTTTATGCTGTATCTTAACTATAGAGATGAACAGTTTGTCAGCGCAACTCCTCATAAACCGCTGCACACAATTTTGTCAAACTCTGCAGGTATTTAGGACACAATGTGTAGATGTACATACTACCAGGAAATTCCGATTCCTTTATTTTTCCCAGGAATTTCAGCACTTCGACTTTTGGGGGAGCCTGGGGTATGTGAGCTTGCTCACTTTTTCTTTCATTTGATTTAAATTGAACCCCCTTAACCCAAGGATACTTTGAGGTAAATTTGGTTGAAATTCATCTGATGGTTCTTGAGAAGTCGAAAATGTTAAAAAAAAATTTACAGAAAGAAAGACGGACGCTAGGGAAAAAATGTGATCAAAAAAGTTCACTTGAGCCGAAGAATTCTTTATGATTAACACCCCTTTAATGAAGTACATATATCTCTTCTACGAGAATAAGGCTACTTATGATGCTATATAACATACGTAATTCCTGTAAATAAAAAAAATAAGATGACCTGTAAGAATACACTATGTAGATGAGTTGTTAATATGCAGCATCCGTTGAAATCAGTTTAAGTTATTTTCAGGGACTTTGGTAATACATATACTTTTTCTTCATTTTTAAGCCATTTTTACAAAGAAATTCAGTCGTCCGTGTGGCGCAGTGGTTAGAGCGTCTGCGCTAGAGTAGCGAAGTAAGATCGAGTTAATCCTGACATCGCAGGTTCGAATTCCACTGTCGGACGTGGAGATCGGTCCTTCGGATGAGACCGTATAAATCGAGGTCCCGTGTCACAGTAGCTGTGTCGTATTTGTTGAAAACTAAAGTTTTGAATATTTTTAATTTTTCAAAGAACCAAACTGATTTTGTACTACCAAATATATATTGGATTCCAAAACGTCATAATAATCCTTATAAACAAAGATACATAATGGGTTCAAGTAAATGTTCAACCAAGCCTTTTTCAGTACTCCTCACTAAGATATTGACAGTAGTGAAGGAAAAAAGATGTGTTTGAAACACTGATGCCCCCGTATGGCAGCATAGTGAAGATTAAACTTTTCTTAAACGCAAATTTAATATATTGGTACCCAAAGTAGGGTCTTCTAACTGGAAATACGATTGTGATACATGAAAGCCCTATCACCATCTGTTCCCAAGTTATGGCCAGGCTAAAGTTTTTCATAAGTACAGAAATTTTCAAGATCAAGATCGGAAGGTAAAGGTTATTGTTATCCAATGAAAGGTCTTTCCACAAAGAACACATGTGCAGTATGGAGGCCATAGCCCTAACCATTCAAAAGTTATGGCCAAGGTTAAAAATATTTTAAAAGTAGGTTAAACTCCAAGATCAAGGTCAAGGTTATAGGTGTTGAATGAAAGGTCTTGTCACAAGAATTACATACATATATGTGAAGTATGAAAGCCCTAGCCCTAACTCTTCAAAAGTTATTGCCGAGGTTAATGTTTTTTCATAAGTCCGGAAATCTCTAAGGTCAAGGTTATTGGTATCTAATAAAAAGGACTTGCCAAAAAGAATATATATGTAAAGAATGGAAGCCCTAGTCCTAACCGTTAAAAAGTTATTACCAATTAATGGTTTTTTTTCATAAAACCAGAAAATCTCCAAGGTCAACGTCAAAAGGTCAAGGTTATTGGTATCCAATAAATGCTCTTGCCACAAAGAATACATTTGTGAATTATGGAAACTTTAGCCTTAACCGTTCAAAAGTTATGTCCAAGGTTAAAGAAATTTTAAAGGAAGGTCACTCTTTTTTCCTCACAAGGATTAAAAAAAAGACTGTAGCTCCTGGTTTGTAAAATGCCGTCAGACCAAAACTGTAGGAGTAGCATTATAAGGAATTTCAGACATTTCTATTTTTAGTAACAATGGCAACACAGTTCATTGAAATCAAAAACTGATGCACTATTTTATCATTTTATGTATTTTAGTGTAGTCTACTTGTGTTCTAAGTTATATTGATATCAGACCAAAACTGTAGGAGGAGTAGCATTTTAAAGGAATTTCACAGAAAAATCTGTTTTTAGTATTCATGGCAAACCGTTCATCGAAATCAAAACCGATGCACTATTCTATGTATTTTAGTGTAGTCTACTTGTGTGCTAAGTTATATTGAAATCAGATCAAAACTGTAGGAGGAGGAGCATTTAAAAGGAATTTCTAACCATGGCAACACCGTTCATCGAAATCAAAAAAGATTTTATGTATCTTACACTTGTGTGCCAAGTTATATTGAAATCAAACCAAAACTGTAGGAGGAGTAGCAATTGAAAGGAATTTCACAGAAAATTCTATTTTTAGTAACCATGGCAACACCGTTCCGAAATCAAAAACCGATGCTCTATTTTAAAAGTTACTTGTGTGCCAAGTTATATTGAAATCAGATCAAAACTGTAGAAGGAAGCGTTTTAAAGGAATTTCACAGAAAATTCTATTTTTAGTAACCACGGCAACATCGTTCATTCAAATCAAAAATCTATGCACTATTTTATGTACAGTCTACTTGTGTGCCAAGTTATATTGAAATCAAACCAAAACTGTAGGAGGAGTAGCAATTGAAAGGAATTTCACAGACAATTCTATTTTTTTAACCATGGCAACACCATTCATCGAAATCAAAAACCGATTTCTATTTTAAATAGTCTACGTGTGTGCCAAGTTATATTGAATTCAGACCAAAACTGTAGGAGGAGTAGCGTTTGGAAAAATTGTTTACAGACAGACGGACAGACAGACAGACGGACGGACGCCGGACGCATTACTATCGCATAAGCTCTTCTGGTCTCTGACCAGTAGAGCTAAAAATAAAGTATGAAAGCACTAGCTCTAAACCTTTCAAATATATGGGCATGGTTTGTTTTTTTTTAAATAGGTCAAACTCCAAGGTCAAAGGGTCAAAATTCTTGGTATCCAATAAAGCGTCTTACAAGGATTTCCTATGTGAAGTACGAAAGCTCTGACCCTTATCGTTCAAACGTTATGTGGTGGTACCCAAAAAAGTTCTTGTCACAAGGAATAAACATGTGAAATATGTAAGTCACAGCTCCACTAAATCAAAGTTATGGGCAAGGTTAATGTTTTTGCGGACAAACTGATAGACAGACAGACGGACACGTAAAAACTATATACCCCCGAAACTTCGTTTACGGGGGCATAAAAATTCAAGAGTACTGTGCAATTAACAATGTATTCAAGAAGAAGTGTGAATCAGATGTGGATATTCAAAAATTCCAAAGAACTCTTGGACAATTTGAAATCACAAGATCTTACCACAATCAACAGCTGAAATGGATTTTTACTTACCTTGTCCTTGTTCATTCGCAAAATTATTTTTGTTAAAACACAGTTTGATTTCACACACAAGTACTCTGAAGTTCACATCAAAAAGATGCTTGAGTTTCTGATTGACAATATCTGTGTGTTTGGTTTTTTTTTTTACACCAGGTCTTCCAAAATTCTATTGGAATTCCCATGTGTACCATTTTCCAGTATTAGCAGATCCTATTTTTGTATTCATATGAAACAGAATTAATGCAAAATCTTATGCGTGAAAAGAAGAAAACACTTGTTGTTGCCTTCAGTTCGACATTTAGATAAATCGACGACGTATTGCCAATTAACAATGGTAATTTCTATTCTAGATTTTATGTCGATGTGATATATCCTGGTGAGCTTGACATGAAAGATACCACAGAGTCTAACACATCTGGTTTACACTTGGATATTTTACTCGAAAAGATCGTTAATGATAATCTAACAACCAAACTTTATGACAAACGAGATGGCTTTAACTTTTTAATTGTCAACATCCCTTACTTATGCATCAATATACCTTCATCACCTGTACACGGACTTTATTTCTCTCAGTTGATTCGATACGCAAGAGCATGCTCTACGTATGAACAATTTTGAAAACGAGGTAAATTATTGACAAACAAGTTGATGAAACAAGAATATCAGCATTCTCGATTAAGGTCATCATTTCGTAAGTATTATGGTCGATACAATGACCTTGTCAGCAAATACAGTTTATCATTGAGTCAAATCTGACTGACGTTTTCGCTCACCTGAGCTGAAAGCTCAAGTAGGCTTTTCTGATCACAATTTGTCTGTAGTCCGTCCGTCTGTCTGTCTATCCGTCTGTAAACTTTTCACATTTTCGACTTCTTCTCAAGAACCACAGGGCCAATTTTAACCAAACTAAGTACAAAGCATTTTTAGATGAAGGGGAATTGAAATTGTGAAAATTAAGGGCCAAGTCCCCTTCCACGTGGGAAATGATCAAGAAAATACAAAATAGGATGGGTTCTTAAAAAAAATCTTCTCAAGATCCAGTGAGCCAGAAAAGCTGAAACTTATGTGGAAGCATTTTGGGGTAGTATAGATTCTAAATTGTTCAAATCATGACTCCCGGGGTAGGGCAGGGCCACAATAGGAAATCCGAGTTTTACATAGAAATATATAGGAAAAACTTTAAATAAAAATCATCTTCTGAAGAACCAGTGGCCAGAAAAGCTGAAACTTATCTGGAAATAACCTTGGGTAGTGTAGATTCTACATTGTTCAAATCATGACCCCCGATGTGGGCATGGCTACAATAGGGAACCCAAGTTTTGTATAGAAATATATAGGAAAAAATTAAAAATCTTCCTCTTAAGAACCAGTGGGCCAGGAAAGCTGAAACTTATATGAAAGCATCCCTGGATAGTGTAGATTCTAAATTGTTCAAATCATGACCCCCGGTGTTGGGCGGGGCTACAACAGGGAATCCAAGTTTTACATAGAAATATATAGGAAAAAACTTTAGAAATCTTCTCAAGAACCAGTGGGCAAGAAAAGCTGAAACTTATGTGGAAGCATCCTGGGGTAGTGTAGATTCTAAATTGTTCGAATAAAGACAAATTAGGAATGTCAGGGACAAAATAGTATAAGTATTACAAAGGGGGAAATTTGTTGAATGACAGAATGGCCAAAGTTACTCTGGTAAGCGATGTGGCCAATGAACCTCTTGTTCATATTAATTGATCGTCCATTACTTATACAATGACTTTATGACTGATTTTTCCGATAATAACAAGGATCACACGGCGAGTTTGACCGGTCGGAAGGGGATGCTCAGTCCTCCATGGCACCTGATCCCACATGAGATATTTTGGAGGTTCGTGTTTTATCTGCTCCTATTTTGTATTGTTTTATTGACTCTTGATGTCGAATACTGTTCGTTGTCTCTATATGTTTCATACTCGAAGCCATCTTTACATTATATAAATTAACAAATTTTGCAAATTAAGTCCGAAAAGGCTGCACAAGGGTTCTTACTTAATCATGTAGGAATACACTAATTATATGTCTTAGTTAATGTCCGTAAACTATATTCAGATTTCACTCGCATAGTAATTATCGTAAATTCAATTTAAAGTCTACTTTCATTTATGCATTAAATTCATATGTTTGGATGTCTTCGGTCCTATAACACAATTTGTCGGCACGGCCAGGTGTGTTATAGGATGAAGACATCCAAACATATGAATTTAATGCTTATATCTACATTCTCTAATTTTCCCTCTTCATAACTGTTTATTTCATTAATCTTTAATGTTAATTTAGCGCCCTTCAAAACTGACGTGCAATAATAGACGTAAGAGCTGTTGTGTCGTTGAAATGTTAACTAACGCAAACGAAAATTGGAAAGAAAAAAGTTACTAATTAATTTTAAAGGGATATTTGTGGTATTTTTTCATTAATTTTACAGAATTATAGTTTTTATTAAATTGGGTGAAAACTTAGTACATTTTAGGTGTTCCTAGAATATTGAAAATGCATAGTTCCTAGCGTGTATTCTAACGTGCGTTGACAAGGTTTCGCGTGTGTAAAAGAGATTTGAATGCCGTGGATTTCTCATGGATTTCATAAAGAAAATAAAACTGAATGTGAATCTTAGGTTAAAAGCCTAAAAATATCATGACAGAGAGTAAAGTGGTGGTTCCAATTTGCGGATCTAAGTTACTGGCATTTTATAATAAAACTGACAACAAGCAAGCGCTTATTTATTTCGTAAAACGACTGTTTACGTCATTAATGAATTATTCAATCAAAACTCGATTTAAGTGATAATAAGAAATAAGCTCTGGTCATTGATTAAAAAACAAAATGTGCAAGTCCTTTTCGTTTATGTCCGATCGCTTTCTTTGTTGAAAGTTCTAGAAAGACAGATGGTATCGAACCCGATGTGAAAAAGAAAATCGAGGCGATGATTTATCATAAATGGGCAAATGGAACATATAAGAAGCAATTGGAATCAAACTGATTTTGTGAATATACATCTTAGTAAGTTGTGCTAATATTTCATAAATAAATACATATCGATTCAGATTGATGGCACTGGTTATTTGTTTTATAGTCATACATTTTAAAATGAGACAATGTGATTTTAAAATATTTTACTTATATAGATGTAATAAATGCTTTTAAAAATGTGTTCTTTGATGAATACATATCAATGGGTTTTCTACATACAATCTTTTATTTTTAAAACATAACCTTTTAGGCATGTATCTACATATGTGTTAAACACTAAGCTTTTTCCCCCAATATTTTCAAATGCTGACAAATTGATAGTTAAATGTGAACATTCATTCTTTTATCCTTGATGTAAATGGAAACAGATCATCCGAAGTATAATAAGCAATATAATGTGTAACATGTAAGAAGAAGAGGCCTTTAATGAAATTGATATTTGTACAGGTAAAAAAAATATAAGGGAGCGTATTTCTTATACAATTATCAATTTTGTTCCTAAACTAACTCAATCTCTCACCAGAGGGCGCGCTCCGCTTACACCTCTGTTGTCGTCTAAAACGTAGTTCAGATGGTGAAATATTTAAATGGCAACAAAAATTGTTTACACATTGATTATTTTGTATGTTTTGCCAATGATGTTACGTGTTTTAAGCTCTTTGGTAGTAAATATTTTCTAACTTTGTCTCCTTGATATGTGTAAAAATTCAAAACAAAATAGTGCCGTATAAAATGAAGCTATTTTAATATATAGCCACATTTTGAAAGAACAAAAGAAGTGCTACAGATTGATATTTCTAATTTCATTTTAAAAAATAACCAATTTAGTGGAAATCTATAATTTATTTTTGTTTTATAAGATTTTGGTAATTTGGACGATAACAGAGTTGTTGGCGCGGAGCGTTAAAACGCCCTCTAGTGAGAGATTGAATCTAACTGCGAGACTTTGAAGTATTTTGTCGTCCTATAAGCATGTGTAAAAAAAAAACTGTCAGTAGAATCTGAGAGATAGCTTGCGCGGTATTTCAGCTAATCAATATACAGATAAATAAAATTAATTTATATTTTTCATAATTCGCTGACCTTTCCCAACAGACTGGCAGAATTCGCC
>NW_026941115.1:0-13033 GCF_032062105.1 Saccostrea cuccullata
TTCAAATGTTATGATCAAGTTTAAATTTATTGTGACAGGTGCACATACTGTCAAAGATGGACAGACTGACAGACAAATGAGAGTTAATGTTCCCTCCCTTTCCCCAAAACGGGGGACAATACCGGTAATGCCCTTGCTGTTCTTGAGAAGAAGATTTATGATGAAAAAAATCCCCAGCATATTTCTTAACGCAAATCAATATTGTGTTTTTATGTCATTTGTTTGTTTGTTGTTAAACATCCCTCTCAGAAATTTTTCACTCAAATGGAGACACCACTACTTGAAAAATAATCGAGGACAAGTCAGATTTGAAGTCATTACATTCATTTCAGGAGTTTTCAACCATTAAGGCGTAAAGAGATATGAACTTGATCCTTCCCTCACCCCTTCCCAGACCCATGTTTATTCATGTTTGCAGACTACTACTAATGTTTTTACATTTAAAAAATGTTAATATATACAAATACTTTAATGTGGTCCATCTCTTTGAATGATTTTCATTCCTATTTCTAGGAGGATAGGTTGATGAATAAAATGTCAAGCAATCTTATCATTGATGCACTTTTATTTAATTTAATGCAGTCATATTGTGAATATTTTCAGTTCATTAGGAGAGTGGGGATGACCTCCAGGGGTTCATAACCTTTATATATATCATTAAATTTACATACATAATAACACAAAAAACAAAATTATGTATAGTTAAATGGAAAAAGTTTCCTACTATTTAGGAGTCATATGATCATTTGTCATTACAGGGACAGGGAGTGGATTGGGAGATCCCCCCTCCCCGGAATTTGCAGGACTATAATATACATGTATACTGAAGCAAATTAAAATGACTTTGGATGCCCTCCACCCTAGAAAACAGACCCCACCATAAATTCTCTTTTTTTTTGCTTCTCAGGAAATTCTGGTCTGGAAAACAAATTCTGTATCTTGTAACTGAATGTAACGTCGATAACTCTTCCGAATGTGAAATTCGTCTTATTGCAGCATCGGAGGACCTTTGATCCTTTAAACTTTAACCTAACCAGTTGCGTTTCTATACTAAAACTTGTACTTACCGACTGTTATAGGTCCCGTAAAATTCATGATATATAATCCAATTAAAACACAAAATAATTCCCACTGACATACATGCAATGATGTGTACACCACTTAAATTGGGTACGTGACGCAAGCCCAATGTGATGCAGGTGTTCAGATACATTTATAGAACAAGAACAAATTTAAAATTATCATTTACAAAAGATGTTTTATCTTAACTTTGCCATCTAGGCCTATTTCCAAAAACAGGAAAATAAGTTGTGTTTCTGTATGTGTGTTGATGGGAGAGGGGTGGGGGTTGACTAAATTGATTGGGTATATGGCAGCTTTCAAGGTGTTTCTGCCTAGTCAAATATAAAAAAGTTTGTACATTTTGAAAAATCAGCAAAAACGCTTTACACTAATTTGAATAATATTATTTGTTGTGGATCTATATGAGAAAATAGATTTAAAAAGTTCCAATTATGGGCCAAAATTTTATATTTTTATCCCCCCCCCTTTATCAAACCTAATTTACATCATTAATTAAATTCTGTTGTTTAATTTCAGACTGGTAATGGATTAAGAATATGTAATACTTATAGGATCGAGGCCAGTGGGTCACAAGGTCACCTGAAAATATAATATACTCAATTTGATGAATACATGTGTTATGTAAATTATTGAATTATATTGACTTTTTCCTTGGAAAAGCCCAATTTGAAGGAGCTAGAGTGCATTTAGAGGCAAACACCTTAGTGCGGGTATTACTGTCTCATGACAGCATCTAGTTTTGTATGTTGTTGGTGTTCAATTATGCAATAATACTTTAACATTCAGTCGTGTAATTTGCCAGGAGAAATAAAGGCGAAGAAAGTGCATTTTTTACTACTACATGAACGTAATCTACAAATAAATAACCAAAACAAAAGCAGTGTGTGAAATAAAAAAAAAGAGAAAAAAAGAGACAATGTCTTTAGCTGCCTCCTTTACTAAAGTCAGGGAGTTCAAAGTACAAGGAATCCATAACGTCTACCATGTATCGTTAGGTCAATCAGACACACTCTGGATCAGTGACAGAGACGGTGACTTTATCCAAACAGATCTAAAGGGGAATAAATTAAAGAAGATAAAAACCTGGGGAGAGGATGAAGGTTACCACACAGTCACACAGGACGGGGATCTGATGTTTACGGACAAAGACAGAAAAGCCATCTATACGAAAGTACAGGACGATAAGATCACCGAATTTTTTAATACTGGAGACTGGGAACCTTATAGTATATATTGCTCCCATCTCAACGGGGACTTACTGGTTGGGATGGTGAGTGATGGTTACGAAGAGGCTAAAGTCAGCAGGTACAACAAGACAGGACAAGAATTACAGAACATACAGAGGGATAACAAAGGACAGGATATATATCAACTTCCACTCTATATCACAGAAAACATCAATGGAGATATCTGTGCATCAGACTTTAATAAACAGGCAGTAGTGGTGGTGAATAAATCCGGACAATACAGATTTATTTCCAAAGATCAAGGGACATTGTTCTGTCCCTATGGAATCTGCACTGATGTCCTCGGTCACATCCTGGTGTGTGATGAGATCAGTAACTCTGTTCACCTCCTTGATTAGAATGGTCAGTTTTTGTCTTTTGTATTTACAGAAAAACAATGGGTGAAGTATCCCCTTACTTTGTGTGTAAATAACGAGAACAATATCTATGTGGGGCAACGATACTCCGACACTGACAGTGTACAAGTATCTGGAATGATTCTAAAGTATCCTTCTTGAAGACATTATTTAAACAAGTATCTCAAATACTCTGATGACTAAAAGAGAAGTAAATGAAGATTGTTTACAATTACAATATTTTTCCTTAAGGTAATTGTGTAATTAAGTAATAATTTATTGATATACCATCTTCGAAATGTTAAGGTACTAGTATATAATTGTTGATTTATAAATATTTCTTACTCTTAACATTCACCTACCAGGAAACACAATTGAACAATTGTATTTAAAGCTAAAGCTTTAGTCTTATTATAATCATAGAAGCAATAAACTGCCCATGAGGAAAGCAGATAATACAATAAATTAGTGTTGGCAAATCGGACGATTTTTAGTAACCGGTTACTCGCTCAATCTTCCGATCGAGTACCCGGTTACTCGGATGATTTATTAATATGTATCTTTTATCTCATATATTACTCATCGGTTCTAATAAAACACAAAGGAATTGTGAAATAACTTTATTTAAATATAATTATAATCAAAAAAATTAATAAATCAGAAGAAAAATATTTTACAATGGCGTTCATCAGTTTTACTTTTCAACCCCCGATATATGTCACGATCAAGAAGAATAGTTATTTAGAAATTTGAAGTCACGATAAATCCAATTTACATTAATTACATTTTACAGGTATGGAATCAGATGTTCTTTTAAAATGCTTCCAAGCTATACATGTACATGTCTTTGGCGGCATCTTGTTAAATTATTTAATGAGGTAATTATAACTTGGGTCTTCAAAACTTGTATTACCTTCTGGCAATCAAAGCTATCAATTAATTGTGAAAACCAATCAATCATATTAGTGAAACCATAGATCATTAAGTCTAACGGTAAAGAAAAAATAGAGAAATGTTTATTTGTATGCTTATAAACAAATAAACATTTTATTTGTTAGTTATTTACCATATACATTTGTAAGATGCATTTTATCCGAGTAACCGATTAGCAATTTTACTAACCGATACTCGCATCGTTCGACGGTTAACCGGTTAACCGGGTACTCGTTGCCAACACTACAATAAATACATTTATCTTTTAATTTTTTTGTAATCTATACCCTATCTTTACACTGTATTTAGATGATTGGAGCTAAGAACCACAAATTTAACAGATATGTAATCGGTCACTGGTCACTATTATGTATGACTATATTCCTGTTATACATAATAGTGACCAGTTACTATATTCCTGTTAACACCAAGTCTTTATACAAATTCTTTAAAGGAAGATTCCCAAGGTACATTAGATTTGAAGTTACCCAACACTCGTTCTAGTCCTCAGACCCTTTGAAAATCTCACAAGTAAGAGCTGTACACAACTTGTAAATAGACATGGGATGGATAACACGTGTTCGTATTGGTTACTCATATATCTTTCATTTCCCTTGTTTCCAATCTATTGCAGTTAAGGGCAGATGATACAAACAATTTTTTTTCTTTGGAGAAGACTTAATACCATGTCCCAAGTTTAGGAAAGTGGATAATTCTTAGAATTTTTTTCTCCTATGAACTGGAAAATGAAATAGAGTAATATTTCAACAAAATTACAAATATGGACAAAACACACTCAGTATAGATTTACAGATAAAACAAATTTTAGAATATGTTACATTGGTACTAAAAGTGTAATATAAAATTAAGAAACGTATACCAAGCGATGTGTATTTTATCAGGAAAAGCAAAATGGTAAAAATCAGCGTATATGATATTGCTGTTTTCTTGTCATTTTTCTTTTCCTTATAAAATTCACCTGGCTTGGTATATTTCTCTAAAGTTTATATTACTCTTTTAGCACCAAAATAAGTTTGTATTTTCAGATTATCTCAGCGTCCTTCAAGTAGGCCAAGCAAGAGGCAGTCACAATAAAAATATTTTGCCATATTCTTCTAAAAAGAATAGCTAACTTAAAGCTTAAATTTGTGTAAATTTATGACACTCTTTAAAATTTATTGTATGGAGTACTCTTAGAATGCGTTGCCAAAGATCTCATGTCTGTTGGTTAGATCAATAAATTTAATTACTAAACTTATAAAATTATTTACAAAAAGTGCTCTTTTTATTCAATGCAAAATATTTATTTCTAAAAATGCCACCAATAAGACTTTAAAATCAAATAGTCATCTGCCTTCATAGTAAACGATAAGGTATTTTATCAAGTTGTTGACCAATAATTAAGGTAGGATTCTTCTCTGGTTTCTGACTAGATAAAACATTCAAAGTATATTTGCTTATATGTCTTATATATTTAGGAGCAAGGGATTTAAAAGATCATATTTTTCTTCCTCATCACAATTGTACAACTTTAAATAGAAATGGTAAACTGCGTTTGAAAACTAGCAGGGACTATATTTTGGCGGAATGGTGGCGTATGAATATGTCTTCTTTTCTGCCTCTCAAAATTACAATAGAACAATGAATTTAGTTATAATTTGTACACAATCGAAGACTTGGAGAAATTTTCAAATGTAAGTTAAATTAATAATGAGGGACTAAACTTTCAAAATATATCAAATAAATATGATTTTCCAAACAAACTAGAACTTTGTTAGCTTTTAAACGCTTCCTATCAAAGTGCAGATTTGAGCCAAAAATCCATAAAAAGTATTTTTTCTCTCTTAGTAAACGATCAAAACTTTTTGTTTTTGTATCATTTTGTACATTTATAAGACTACTTTACTAAATGTGAAAATAAGAAAAAGTTAAATATAGGAAGCATATGAAAATAACTAATATATCCTAAAAAATGAAGAAAAACAGAGAAAATTCGGATTAGCCAATATCCAGTTAAGTTAAATTATTTATGTAAATTTGGTAATATCATGCTATAGACCCGATATAGTAATATGTTTTTATGCAAAAAGAACAATCTTTAAACTTTTGAAATAGAAGTAGGTATCACATGATTGGCAACAGTATTTTTTTATTCTTAATGTCAAGGAAAAAGATAATGACCTTGACTTGACCTTGCCTCTAATATAAAAAGGTCAAATTGAATCTCAGTGATATCATCACTTAGTGTTATTGTATTCTTGATTCTGTGAAAATTTCATTAATTTTTAAATACTAGAAATATGAGTAGAATCCAACCTTAAATAAACAGTTTAAAAAGCTAATCGTTCATAGTCCAATGAGGTAAATAATCCAGTACAACGTTAGCATTATCAGTTTGTAGTTTGAAGGGGGAGGATACATATCTTCTTTATTACTTTTTAGATTTTTTCCTGACTGAATACTGGCAATCTAAAGTAAGTACTGTATCTACAAAATATATTATAATGTCATCCTTGTCAAAAGCATAATATAAATTATGTGTATATTATATTCTTCTGGAAGAAAGTATGCTATCCATCCGAGGTCTATCACAACAGAAAAATTTGATACAATCATTAATTTTGAATATAACAGTGAACTAGGAGCTGGTCTAGGAGGAATAATCCTTTTATAGGCATGGTAAGAAAATATGGACAAAATTCTGGAAAATTCACAGTATTTTAACCAAAACGGATTAAAAATGCTGGTTAAAATGCCCTTAATTTCAGCCCAAGTATCTGAAATGCGTTTTGTTTGCAAATGGTTCAGTTTTCAGTGCAATTTTCACAGAAAATGAAATTGAGTTGAAATAGAATTTATTAATTCCATTTAACCAGATCAAGGCTGATTTATGCAAACTTCATCCAATTTACTACAAAACTGCTTTTATTTAAACGGCATCTGTATATTTGCGGATACCTTAGATTTGAAAGTGGTCCCGTTCAAATTTCCGGGATTTAAGGCTTTAACTTGTTCTTTTTCAATCACATTGTCTGTAATTTTAGCAAATATGTAGAAAAAAATAAATAGACATAAATATCAAAATCATATGCTTGCACATTAATCATTGATGAATTTAGCGACATATTGTAATGTAAAGCTTAAAATGGGTAACCAAAATGGTTCCAAATGACGCACTTAAGTACACCCATTCTTTCTCATTGTTTAGAGCACCATTGTTTACTTTGTTTGACTTTTGACTTCAGCAAGGATTATCCTCAGTTTTCCAGGGTCCCTTTTTATGCGCCCGAATCGATAGACCCGGGGCGTATATTGATTTTTAGATGTGTGACTTATATTGTAAAACACCCTGTAAACAGACCTGCAGCCATAATACAACATTTGTACAATACGACAGACAGAATAATATATAAAGCCATTTTTTAAGGATTCGTGGAAGGATTGATTTCAAGACTCATGAATCAGACAAACAGAACATACATTTACATGCTGATTAATCATGTTAATTCATTTTTTAAAATTTGGCTTGTATTTTTTTTTAGATGTCTCTTCCTCCGCTTGAGATAAAAACACCTCCCCCGCTTGAGATAAAAATACCAGGCACTGCTCAACACTTTCTAGAGTGTGGTTTTGAAGATTGTGAGAGAAATTGTGAATTTTACTGCAATTCCTGCCATCAACAGATGTGTAAATCATGCAGAGACCAACATCTAAAGATTCCAGAAAACAAAAACCATGAAGTGGTCCTTTACCAGCAACGAAGACGACAACTTCCTATGAAAAAATGCAGGATCCACTTCACCAAAGAAATGGATATTCTATGTCAAGAATGTAACATTCCTATATGTTCAAAGTGCTCAACAATGCAGGAGCACAGCACTCTAAAAAAAGTTTTACTTGTTGTTTTTAAAATAAGATATTAGATTAAGAAAAACTAGTAATTATTAGTAATCCATTTAGTCAGAATAGCAAGTAAATGACTATCATGGTTAGTAATTGTAAACATAATTAGTAATAAGGATGAATTCATTTACTTATAAAATGATTTACTAAGTATCAATAGAATTACTTAAATTATAGGAATTGTATTACTTAAAGTTAGTAAATGAACTACTCATTTTTGTTAAATTATTATTACTTAATTTAGAGATAATATGCTTTCTATTTACTAAATTTTATGAATTATTACTAAGTAAATGTAATTCTGATATTAATTAAAATCTAGAATATTATACTCAAAAGAATACTAAGTAAATGAAATACTTATCATATTTACTAAAATCGACATTATTTACTAGAAACACTGCAAGGTACCGACCCTCTGACATGTGAGTACTACTCACAGTTTTCTTTATCAGAGTTCCCTAATTGGGCCCTCTGAATAGTTTAATAGAAGAAATCTACTCATGATGGAAACAATTATACTTTCTATTTCTTTTGCCAATTTCTTTGTAATTGTTTTATTATATATAACAATAAAACATTTGATTCCAACTTCGAAAGCCTTAAAAATTGAATAAGTTGTATCTTTTTAAGGACCATTTTAAAAATGGTTAAACATTTCAAGTACTTAATGTCGCATTTTTATTAGTGTGACTTTTTTTTCACATGAAGGAATATTTAGAAGAAAGATAACTCCTCCTCACAGACAATTAGTGATTAGACTACCATATTTAAGTAATTACTGATCTGAATTCTAGATTTAGTAAATAAATTTTTGTTTTAAGTAAATCAATTAAATACAATTCAAACGAGATGTGTTTGTGAAACACCTATGCCCCTGTATGGCAACATTTCAAAGGTTAAACTTTTCTTAAATGCAAATTTAAATTATTGGGATTTCTTGATATCTCCACGGTAAAAAGGTCAAGGTTATTGGTATCTAATGAAAGGTCTTGCCAAAAAAAATACATATGTGAAATATGGAAACACTTGCCTTAACCCTTCAGAAGTTATGGTCAAGGTTACCAATTTTGAAATGTAGGTCAAACGCCAAGGTCAAAGACAAAGGGACAGATTTGGTGGTACCCAAAGAATGGTCTTGTCACAAGGATGAACTATGTAAAGTATGAATGCACTAACCCTAATCCTTTTAAAGTTAGAGTCAAGGTTTGCTTTTTAAAAGTGGGTCAAACTCCAAGGTCAAGGTCAAAGGGTCAAAGTTCTTGGTATCCTATGAATGGTCTTCTCAAAATGATTACATATATGTAAGTATGAAAGCACTATTCCTTACCGTTCAAACGTTATGGCCAAGGTTAAAGTTTTTTTCACAAGGATGGAAATCCCCATGGTCAAGGTCAAAATTTCATAGTTGTTGGTATTCAATGAAAGTTCTTTCAACAAAAAATATATATGTGAAGTATACATGTCCTGGTATTTACTGTTCAAAAGATTTGGATAAAGAATAAGTTTGGATTTTTTGTGTATGTGAGTCAAACTTCAAGGTCAAGGTCAAATTTGGTGATACTCAAAGAAAGGTCTTGTCACAAGGAATACACGTGTGAAATATGAAAGTCATAGCTCCGCTAAATCAAAAGTTATGGGCAAGGTAAAAGTTTCTGTGGATAAACAGACAAACAGGGAGACAGATAGACAGACAGCTAGACAGACAGACGGACACGACAAAAACTATATACGCCCGAAACTTTGTTTAAGGGGGCATTAAAATATTAATTATATAGTAAATAGTGGTAAAATGTAAGTAAAGACCAAGTAATGTTATTACTTATATACACAAATTTAAGTAAATATAAATTACTAAGTAAAACTTTTTAGTGTGTAAGTGAAACAATTCTTTAAAATACAAAAATCAAGTAAAACATTTGAATCTAGTAAATGACATATATTTCAGTAATTGATTTAAAATTTTAAGTAAATGCTTAGTAATTATCTATTACTTATCTTTGTTATTTCAAGTAAAAAATGACTACTAAGTAAAACTTTTTTAAGAGTGAGGGGTCATCAATTTATTGATTTAGAAACTATCTACACAGAGAAATTTACTCTTTGTCAAAAGGAACTCTCTAAAATCCATAATTACTTTTTTCCTACATCACAGGATTTACACAGAGAAATTCAGAAAGATGTAGCAGAAGTTAAACAGATCATGGACAGCATACGGACATCCATGAAAGCCGAAGCCGAGTCTCTCAAAAACATGGTGGACACAGTGCTCTTAGAAAATATGGAAGAATTACACCGAAAAGAGAAGTCATTACTGAAGAAATTAAGGAGGCAAAAGAAGACATTTGATGATTATATTGCCTATCTCAGTGACCTTGTTAAAGAGTTCCAGAGTTACCTGTCCTCTACTGAGCTCACTAACTTCACAACTAAACTTCCAGACAACTTACAAATAAAATCCATACCAGAAACCACCAAACCTGTCACACCAGAATTTTCTTCTGCTCAATACAACAAAAATGATATTGCTAAATTACTAGGGAAATTAATTAAATCAGATAAAAGGGCAGAACTAAGAAGAGTAAAGCCAATGGAAATTCATCCTATTGCTACATCAATGAAATCTACAAGTGAACAGACAAAACAAGATAAACACGTGAAGTCTGACAAGAAACAAACATTGTCTCTATCTGCCTCTGTCACCAAGGTCAGGGAGTTCTATGTACCAGGTGTAATAATGCATTCCATGTTTCAAAAGATCAATCAGACAGACTCTTGATCAGTGACATTGAGGGTAATCTTGTTCCAAACAGATCTACAGGGGAATGTGATACAGAAGATAGAAACCAGTGGTAGGCGTGGTTACCACACGGTGACACAGGACAGGGATCTGACCTTCACAGACAAAGACAAGAAAGCCATCAATAGGATAACACAGGATAATAATATCACTGAATTCATTAAAACTGGAGACTGGACACCAGTCAGCATACACTCATCCCACATCAACGGGGACTTACTGGTGGGGATGTGGACAAGTGGAAAGGCTAAAGTCACCCGGTACAACAAGACAGGAAAAGAACTACAGAACATACAGAGGGATAACAAAGGAGAGGAACTGTATAGTTATCCATACTAGTTAATAAAAACCTCAATGGAGATATCTGTACATCGGACTTTAGTAAGGGAGTAGTGGTAGTAAATAAATCAGGACACCACAGGTTCTCCTACACAGGTCAGAAGTCAAAGTTCGAACCCTATGGAATCTGTACTGATGTCCTCGGTCACATCCTAGTGTGTGATGGACATTATAACAGTAACACTGTTCACCTCCTTAATCAGGATGGTCAGATCTTGTCTCTATTACTCACACCACAACAAGGGGTAGATCGTCCCCGTGCTGTGTGTGTGGATGATGAAAACAATCTCTATGTGGGACAAAAAGACACCAATACACTGACAGTGTACAAGTATCTACAGTGATTATTATTTCGTTAGAAATATAAACACTGGAATGATATACACATATACAGTTATGACTCGAAAATGAAGTTCTAGTGATTTTATATACAGAAATTACTGTAGAATTTAAAGTCATATATGGCTTATTTTTGATAAGTTCAGACTAACTACACTGCACCCTAATTTCAGGGTACTTGCGTGTAGTTAGGCTGACCCACCATTTGACATAAAAAAGAATAAATTGTAATCTGCACTGTATGACAAAATTTTAAATAAATCCATGAATTCTAAACATTATGTTAGACCAAGATAGAGTAATTGAAAACTTTATTTGTTTGTATTTTCTCCATTTGAATAATCAAAAGCAATTTTTCTTTGTCATTAGTTCACTGTCTTCAAAGATTTTTCCTGGATAACGAAGGCACGCTCCCTATCTAGAAATGGATTAGTTTATTTCAAAATAGCCTCCTTTACACTATATAATTTTCTCAAAGTCCAAAAAACATTTTTCATCAGTGTATAGAGGGTTCTTAAATCAATTGCATTTCATGGATATATCCGAGATTAAAAGCAAAAATCGATGTTTTTTTTCGACTCGGAATTAAATATCAGACACAGTTTGAAGTCAGTTTGATTATAGGAACGTGTATATAGATATTTAAGTAATTAAGTTTCAAATCGGTGAAAATTTAATTTGATGTAAATTAGCAAATATCATGTAAATCGACACTTTATCTCGTATTTTTATTTTTTAGCCCAGATACGCCATAAACATGTAAGAGGAAAGTTAACATATAAATTTAAGGTTCACGAAGACAGAAGTATCTTTAAAACACACAAATGTAACACAAGGCTGATCATTCGTCAAAAAAAATTAAATTACTGAAGATCTTTCATCCCAAAATCGTTTTTACCCCAGATACGCCGTCCTGATCTGAACAAGGCGCTTCTGCCATTACTATTATCACAGGCACCTGAAGTGTAGAACCAATTCCCCCCTTTTTTTTAATTAAAAAAAATATTAAGGCCATTCTTTAAAGGTGAGATTAAGTACGATCTGCTTGCATAGAACAAAATATGGATGTGTTTGACGGGGAAAAATTAAATACACTTTTTTAAAGGGGGGTATTGATCCACACTTCAGGTGCCTGTTACACGATACGATTTAAGCTCGGGTTTGAAAGGCACGGAAAAAACATGGGCTCGTTCTACCTTTTGTTTTTCTTCAATATTCAAGAAAGTTTGTAGGGAGAGGCCTAGGATTACTCATAAAACATATTTAATATTTTATCAGTGTTAAGGATTTTAGCCACATGTTCTACTATTCGGCAATATGTTTGTGGTTATGTGTTTTCATACATTGGTAAGTTTTATGAGTTTGCTTACAATGTAGCCCTTCCACAGGTAAAGATTACAGGTGTGTCGCGACCGGGGAGACGATGTGTTGTGACAATGCTTAATACGTATAGTGTCTTTCCAGGCTGTAAAAGTCATTTCATCTGATAAGGCTGATAACTATAGGTATATACTTAATTTTTTTTGGTAAAAATGATAATAAAAACGTGCAATACCCAGGTTTAAATATTTCTAGCCCTCATTAGGCTCTCTATTAGAATAATTAGATTAGAATTTTATGATATTTTTGTCTAAATCATGTAAATCACATGTGTCCCTAACATTTTCCCTTACATATCATTTAACTTATGTACAATCACAATTATTTACATTCAATTGAACTTAAATTTTCCCTTCAGAATCTCAATCCAGGGCTTGAAATGTCATTTTCTTTCTAAAACCTGGTAGAGAAATACCTGAGTCTCAGAGTCAGAATTGAATGGTGTTGATTCAAATACAAATCCTTCATTTTTTCTCATTATCTTATTATCTATAGATCAAGTTTGTTTTATGTGGATCTGTCTTTTAAACGACTTTTGACAATTGAGTGGTTCAGTTGCACTTGACTTGTGATTCAATGGGGTGGGATGGGGGTCTGGGTTTGAATCCTGGTTAACTGTAAGTACCCTACAAGTGAGTCATTAGGGATAAAGACCTTCAAGGTGGAAGGAGAGA
>NW_026941116.1:0-13140 GCF_032062105.1 Saccostrea cuccullata
CCGTCTCAGGCTCTAGATTTAACGCAGATGCAGCTTCTGCAATACGTATTAATGCATCTTTGCGATAAAGTGATGTATTGATGCCTCTATCTGACAAAAATGCCTTCAATTCAGCCACGGATTTGTTTCGGTGACTTTCCGCCGCCATTTTGAACAAAATATGCCTAACTTTTTATCACGTGATGATGAAAGTCACGTGATAGATAAAGTTAAAAGGGGGATCCCGGAAACGACGTATTGGAATGGGCCGAGGCTATCCGCACGACGGTCGTGCCGATTTATATTCGTTATTCACACGACGGTCGTGCCGATTATATTCGTTATTCGCACGACGGTCGTGCCGATTAGAAATCTTATCCGCACGACAATAAAAAGAGAGATAACTCCTCTAAAATACCCACAACTTATTGTGCACACTGGTAAAACAAATGATAATGAATACAACAAAACTGTGGCAAAAAATTCAAAACTTCGTAATTAAAGCAACAATTTTGCAAAAATTACTATGCTACTATTACTTAGCTGCATAGGTAGAAATAGTCTTTGGACTGACCAATGGTTATATACCACATTATGCACGTATAAGAGATTACATATTTCTTTTTCTTTAAAATAAATATTTTGTTCATGTAATTGTAATTCAAATGTTTTGTAAAATCAATAAATAAATCAATTTTCCAATTATATTCATCACTATGTTGCATATGTCCTAAAATGTAATTCAATGACATTCATAATTATTACTATACCTCTGATTTGGTCGAAGCCCAAGTCCTTTCACTTTTTTCTTCTTGTTCTTCGGCCCGTGCTTACATTCATATTTTACAAATCTGAATTGAAATTTTTCATCATAAGGTCTTTTCACTTTTAGATTCTCGCTTTTTGTTGATTTGCTGTCTGTGATGGTGTATTGAACATTTTCTCTTTCGCAGTAGGCTTCTAAAGCTTTTTCAAAATCTTCATAAGTATTGAATGTGTCGCCTACATCCATCCCTTCCTCCATTTTTGCGCTATCTCATTTTCCCGCGACAGCATCCTCCGATCTCTCTGGCCAACTTCGGCCGATTCTGTACCTTGGGGCGGGCCATTGATCACCCGGGGGGATTTTCTCGCCCCAAAATCTAGAATTGACGTGCAATATCAAAGCTACGACAAACCAGTACTCGAAATATTTTAATAAATAATAATAATTCTCAGTTCTGCTCGATAAACAAAAGTGTATTACGGTTCTAATCTAAGTCAATTGACGTTTTAAACATTTCTCTTAATAAATGAAAAATTCCCCATGCTGCAGCCATAATAATAACATTGAAATATGGGAATTTTTTTTTTACTTTACGATATATAAGAAAGGTTAAAAAGGTCCAGTGGTCGTATATTATATTTATCACAAAGAAATATCTTTCCCATAAATAAGTAAAGAAAGAGAGCGTGATATTGTGACAAAATATTTAATCAACATATTATGTAGAAATAACTCTTTTACTTTTTAAAAGGATTGTCTCAAAAATAACTCGAACTCTTAAAACATTTTGACTTCATTAATAGTCTTAAAGCGAAACCGTTCATACGTACGTGTTATATAACAAAAAACAACAAACATGTAGCACAATTTGTATAATAGCTGCAGATCTGGTCTGAAAAGGAAATGGGATGGATGACCCCAGAGGTACAGTGCCACACACTAATAGATGACCCCTTATTTTTTTTTTATTTTACAATTTATATTTATTACACTGTCTTTTCATGTTTTCAATGCGAAAAATTGAGTTAGAAAACTGAAGATGACCGTTTCCATACAAAAAATACTCCTCTATACATAATAAGATAGAGGGGTATTCGTTTGTGAACGTGGGTGTACTAATCGGCACGACCGTCGTGCGAATAACGAATATAATCGGCACGACCGTCGTGCGAATAACGAATATAATCGGCACGACCGTCGTGCGGATAGACACTTCCATTGGAATGTCAGAGACTCTCTCACAGTGCAAGATGGTATTATTTATCGTAGCAGCCGCGTTGTAATTGCCTAAGCTCTTCGACCAGAAATGCTACGCCGCACTCATTCCAGTCATTTAGGAATTGAGGCTTGTCTATGGAAAGCTAGGGATATGCTGTATTGGCCTCTCATGAATGAGGAAATCAAGGATTTCGTCAGCACGTGTAGCACATGCAGCACGTTTCAACGGAAACAACAGAAAGAACCATTAATGACACACGATGTCCCAGACCAGCCATGGTAAAAACTTGGAATTGACATCTTTACTCTAAAGACTGAGGATTACCTTGTCACAGTTGAATTTTACTCAGATTTCTTTGAGCTCGACCTTCTTCTAGATACCACGGCAGCCACAGTAATCAACTGTTTGAAATAACATTTTGCACGTCACGGAACACCAGATGTTGTAATTACCAACAACGGCCCGCAGTTCAAATCAACAGACTCTCATGATTTTTCATGTAACTGGGAGTTTCAGCATGAACCTCCTCCTTCCGTATCATAGTCAGTCAAACGGGAAAGCAGAAGCAACGGTGAAAATCGCAAAGAACATGTTGCGCAAGGCTAAGAAGAACGGAGATGATCTGTGGAAATGCGTCTTTAGATTGGAAGAACACCCCAACAGTGGACATGGCCAGCAGTCCGTCACAACGACTCATGTCACGAAGGACTCGACATTCCTTACCCTTGACGCCGGAACTACTCCAGCCCAAACTTGTGGACGATGTAGCGGATGAAGTTAAGTACAAGCGACAAAAGGCCAAATTCTACTACGACAAAACTGCTAAGGAACTATCAGAACTCGAAAGTGGTCAACCAGTTCGAATGAAACATCATACATAAAAGAAATGGAGTTATGGTTCTTGTGTGGATAACATCGGAAATCGCCCTTACATCGTAGATATCAACAATAAACAATATCGAGGAAACTGAAGAGACCTTCGCGCAACAATTGAGCCTTATGATGCTACCACTCCGCAGTTTATTCCAGAATTCGAGGATACACTTGATGCGCCCTCAGTAACTTCCGAAAAACCCAAAATGAAAGACCTTAAAGTTGCTAAAATACCAACCCCTCAAAAGCCGAGTGAACCATGCACCGTTACCGCCAGCCCAGTTAACCGCCGAACAAGTTCACGTGCACCAAGGTTACCAAGAAACTCGAGGACTATGTTCTGTGAATATGATATTTGTAAAAAAATATAATTCCTGTTTTGCAATTAATTTACTGAACTTTTTTAAATGCTGAAAGTTTCATGTGAAAATGTACATGTATGCTGTATTAGTTTTCATTTCTTTATTGCAGAAACTTATGCTTTATGTTTCAAGATTTGTTTACGTAGCGGAAACATTTTGATTGATATTGTCTAAAGTTTAAACTTGTAAATGAATTTTTAATGTAATTGCCATTCATTTGCAAAGGAAGGGAGATGTTAGGATGTAATGTATGTTAACTAGTTTGACCCTTTTGTGTACTTGTGCATTACGTCATTACTTTTGTTACTTCAATAAAATGTTGAACTGAAATAGCCAGTGTCTCCGTGTTTACATCATAAATATGGCTTTATTTAGTGAAATCGTAGACTGAATGTTTTTGATCAATTTTAATACTTGTTTGCAAATTAACTGGCTCGGACAAGTGTCTCCATCCATCAGATCCATCAATCCCTTTCAGGCGACCGAAATTCCTCCAACTTTTTATCATCAGACTTCGGACGTGTTTCTTGTGTCTTTTCAGCAATGATAATCATTTTTCACAAATAAAATATTCCTAGACAACAATCTGTTCACTATTACTGATCACAAGTAGCCTATAACAAAATATTCCCTTCGAAATAGAATCCTAAGCCTGATGAATTCGAAGGGTAACCGCCTTTCAAGCCGATTTACACATTGCGTACTTTTGTCGGAAATCTACGGCGACCTGTCAGTGCAATATTTAAATCCGAAAATATTTAACTGTCCATCTCAAATGTATATATAAGTAATAAATAACAAGTTCAGGATTTGATCACGTGACCAATCCACTTCAATTCCCATTGAAGTTTATAAACTTGTTACTTACTTCTTAATAATGTGATTTGATATTGGCTTTATATAACTCATTGAAATGCAATCCTCGCGAATATACTCCATTCCGGTTCGCTGGATAAAGTCAATATCAAATCACACAATATAGATATCCTCTATTGACAAAGCTTTGAGATAACCCCGTGAAAGTATGAATGATTGCTATCCAATGTGATGATGCATAATAAAATTGATGTCGTCTTTGTTGATGTTGATATGCTGAAAGAAAGTAGACTATATAAGTAAATAAAAATATAAAATTTTGATATGCATGTTCGTCTTTTGTCAACATATGTAACAGTCTGTAGGGGATTTATTTGACTATTGACTGAAGGATCAGATTAATGTTCTAATGTTACTATAAAATAATTTGTTCTACGGCGATGAGCTCAGTCAGTCTGGATGCTATGCAACTTGTAGTCTATATCCATGGTAAAGTATAATGTATACGAGGGTTGTCCAAAAATTTCGTAGACTGAGCTCATATCTTTTAAAGAAATTAATGCATCTTTATAAAATTTTCAGGGTAGATAAAGCGTGTTCTTGGCAGATAAATTACGAAGTTTTATCATGTTTACTTGAACACTTTTTGAGTTATAACATAAAAGTGATATCGTTCTCTAACACCTGGAGCAATCTGCAACGTCAAAAAATACTAATGTTAACGGTTCAGATTTTTGGAGAAAATATTTCAATTACCAGAATCAAATTCTTAAATTAAACGAAACAGTTATAGTTATAAATGTGAAATATCTTAATAACTATGATATGATCAAACATTAAAATATGTAAACAAAGTAAATGCATGTACAGGTATGAAATAATAATAATTTGAAAATGCTACATTTCTATGGGCTTTTCATCGGTTTTCTCTAATGGAGTCAGAATGGAACTCTTGCCCATTTCTTAGCCCTGTCTTTTATTTTAGTTATTACTGTTATTCAAATATACAAAGAGAAACCGTTTTAGTCATTTTAAGTACTAAGGACTAGAAAAAAGTTTCCAAGTCTACCAAACATTTATGACTGGTACATTTCTTTAAGAGTGAAATCGGGATCAAAACACTTGATCATAGTCCAGTACGCTGCCTGTGCCAACGCAGCCGCCATTTTTCAAAAAGTCGGATTTAAACCCCATGCATATAAAACGTTATAAAATTCATATTTATCAAAGCATAAACACCAAAATTTGAGGAAATATAGTTAATAAAGCAGTATTAAGAATTTTCATTTCCATTCAAAAAATACAGGGTAGTAATTACTTTCCGTAGGATTTTAGATATAATATACCTAATTTTAATTGCAACTTTTGGGTATTGCGCCGCCTTCCTACACTCGACAATGAAATGTGTCTTTTAAAATGGAATAATTTGTGTAGTTACTCCATATTTGTCCATAAATTTATTAGATAATGTTGGTTTAATCTATATACAAAGTTTCATTAATGTATGACATAGGGTTCCTTCAAAACAACGCTTGTCTGCGGAATTTTGGGACAACCCTCGTACAGTAGAATGTAAGACAGCATCGTTGAAAGTGGTATAAGACTTTTCTGCATTGCTAAATAGCTACAGTATCAAACGTATCTCATGAAAACGGTAGGGGGTTAGGGTGGCAACATCCTTCTTCGCAGTAACCAGTACAGATAGAATCATTGAAAAAAGTGAAAATTCACTGACGGATACGTCTTTTCCTTGCTTTTAAGGAAATGTTTAGTCATTATCATTCATTTTTAAGGCCAGAATTTCACGAATAGACATTTCGATGAATTCAAATTTTGAAGCTAGGGGTTATGTCAAAACCGGAAGTGCTATTGATATGGCACCTTCCCGTGAATAAAGCATAGGTTAACTCTGGGGAGTATCATCCACACGTATGAGATAAAAATATTTTTTCAAATGATTACCCATTAATGAGTGCATATCGGTTAATGATATCGTTTTCATATAACTAGTTGTGACGTCATAATGGTTTATAATTTATTGAAGTCAAACAGAAAATCAGACTAAGTGTAAAACATGACCTCTAGGTGTAAAACATGTGATAAAATTATGAATAAATACATATTTGTCTTAGAAAAACATACAACTCATTTAATAAAAATCATACCCAACCACAATTTACATCTGGTCAATGTATTTGTATTTATCTTGTTATAATATTTTTCCTGCATGTAGTAATAAGTGAAGAAAAGAAATATATATAAGGGTTACAAGAATAATTAATAATCGCAAGGAAATTTTCAAAATGATAAAATACTTTCCATAATGAAAATGGAGTGTTGTATAAAAATGCTGTCATAAAGAGAATGGATACTATTATAACTGTAGTGTGATGAAACACAAAGACAAATAAAATTATTGTGACAACGATGTTCATTCTCCTTCGTATTTGAGTGTTTACAATTGAAGTTCTCAGTGTTCTTATCTTTAAGCAATGTAGTCTTATTACCACAAAAAGAGGAACCAAACTTGAAATAGCCTCGGTTACAATATCAATTATTCGAATCTCATATACAGAATTATTTTTATTGTTCTGGGCTGACCTTTCTAAACATATGACAGGAATCATCATTAAAAAGCTGTATATCCATGACATTGCAGAAAAACTAACGACAATACGAGAAGTTAAGTAATACCTGCTCTGCAAAGGATGAACCGTCAATAAATATCTTACGAGAGAAAATAAAAGCAAGTGACCTATTGAACTCAGATACGTCATCAACTGTAAGCCTGAATACATGTCAACCGGACGAAGAAACGTGTTTTCCCATCCATTAAAATGATACAAATTAAAAAGATAAGAATAAATGTTTGTAAAGATTCCAAAATAAACAAAAATAATATTAAGAAAATCTGGAAGTGCCAGACACCCGATGATTGTAAATGTTGGCGTATGAAGCTTTTTAGTACACAGTATTTTGAACATTGTGAATGCATTACCTACTAGACCAAACCCTCCAATTATCAAGATTAAATAGCTCAGAGCGGTCTGAAAAGTAGGATAAACAAACATAGGCCAAACAAATGGTACGAAGTCAATGACAAAATATCCATTGATAGAGTTCTCGTAGTAACTGTAGTTGCTTAAGATACTGTAGTTGCTTAAGTCACTGTAGTTGCTTAAGTTACTGTAGTTGGAAGTGCTGAGTGTGTCATCATTCCTATTTTCCATCTCTTGATTGAATAGATGTTTTCTCTTGTAATATTCAAATAACAATCTTGGTAATGGGTAACCTTATATGTAAATCGTCTTTTTCCGATTGATTATAGATGATAATTTGTCTTTTCAGATTCTTCTTGACTTGAAGGGATTTTATATACCCTGTAAAAACAATTTACATTTTACAATTTTTCTATACTTTTCTCGCTTTGGAAAAGAAATTATATTAAATCACTACAAGAGTTGACTGAAAGCCATTTTAACGAAGAACTCATGTAATGTTTGAATTTAAAAGAATGTCTACTTCACTTACGTATGAATGAACAACATCAATCTAACAGGCACACTGCAACTTCTAAAGTAACTGGCTTCCTTTGATCATAGCAGTTATATGAAAGACCACATGAAGTCTCGTAAACATACTTATTCACGTTTGTAAAGGCATGAAAATACTGTTATTTCTAACAGAAAAAGTCTAATAAATATGTTTTTACACAAAAGGGTTTCTGTTGCCTGTTTCCATACTATAAGTAGACTTATATAATATGTACTGTTTATTGTCAGTTTATAGTGCAGACTGTTTTACTTTAAAAATGACAGTTGGATGGCGTAATTTGTAGTCACTCATTAGAAAATGTGGGTCAAGTACAAAATAAGACGAAAATAGTCCCATCCACATAATCTGCAGTAAATCGGTTTTGTTATTATAATATTTTTGTAAGATCATAAATATTCATGTATAATTATATCAATTATATTCTAATATAAATATATGAACAAAACATTAAATGCAAATTACTTTTTAATGAATATTAAACAAATGGAATTGTTTTCAGAACAACAATTTGAAAGGTCGACAGGTTGACAGGTCGACAGGTTGACAGGTAGACAGGTCAACAGTTTAAATTAAGAACAACAATTTGACAGGTTTGACAGGTCGACAGGTAGACAGGTCAACAGTTTAAATGAAGAACAACAATTTGACAGGTCGACAAGTTGACAGGTCGACAGGTCGACAGGTTGACAGGTAGACAGGTTATATCATAAGATACATGTATATTGAATGCCTGAAAGTCTAAATTTTATTCTCATTATATATGCGCAATGTCTGATAACAGTTAGATGTATATACATCTCCATTTGACACAGAAATCAAATTACCTCAACAATGTGTATTATGCTGACTTATTTTACTATAAATGAGCTGAATATATAAATTGTCAACACGTCTTATTGTCAACTCAAAATACATATGAATAATGTTGTCCACCTCTCAACCAGATATAAAAGCACATTTATTAACAAATTTACTTTCAAACTTCACAGTATTATTGATGTCAACCTGTCGACCTGTCAACCTGTCGACCTGTCTACCTGTCGACCTGTCAACCTGTCTACCTGTCGACCTGTCAACCTGTCGACCCGTCTACCTGTCGACCTGTCGACCCGTCGACCTGTCTACCTGTCAACCTGTCGACCTGTTAAGCAGACATATAAGGATTCTTTTGAAAAAATGATATTTTATGACTTCGAAATATATATTTATACGAATGTCAACCTTAGTAGCATTTATAATAATGTCAACCCGTCTGCCTGTCGACCAGACATAGTAGCATGCTTATGAACAAATGTTCATTTATGACTACTAAGTGCACATTTAAATTTATTGATACTTAAATAATTTAATTCTGGTTGTAACGCTATATTTGATTGGATAAAAAATTTACTTCATATCGTATAAAATGGGTTGCCTACGTCACAATGACTTGCGTCAAAAACGTATCAATCCGCCTGACGTTACATTCAAATTTTGTACAAATTGAAGTCATTTTATTAGAACAATTATCCTTTTTTTCTTAAAGCAAATGAATGAAAATTAAATTATAAGCAATGAAATTATTAAATAAAATCATATGTAAGATACATATCTTGTTTCGTACTTTATGATCCATTTTATATAATAACTGGTTGACAATATAGAATGCAATTGGTTTATATAACTAATTTACCAATAAGGCCCAAATATTCATTAATATTCACATTTGATTCATATGCAAAATATGCTAAACCGAGGCGCAGCCGAGGTTGACATTGGTTTTCGAGGTGTGAAAATGTTCAATGTTACACTCAACTACATGCAATATTTATTATATTATACTGAATGTTTTATATAAATACATTTTACAGTGAACCGTGCGCGCATAAATTCCGCGCAGTCGCTATTTTTTGGAATACCACCCGTCGTCAAGCAATGTTGACTGTTGCTACGCAGGAGGGCGTGGCTTCATTATTCAGCGGGTAGTAGTGTTTTTTATCAAATGTTTCTCGATGAATAATTTCTAATCCCTTATTCTATGTAAACTTCTTTTTGAACAAAAGACACACAGGAACTGTTGACTTTGAACATGTTGTAGGTTAGACATTATGAAGGGAAAATGTTCCTGAAAATAATCTTTGGGATCATGCATGTTTAAGGTCTATTATCGTGGGAGGGATTTGATGATACTCTATCAAAAAATGAAGGGGGCCATACATCCTTTCAAAGAACCATACTAAATTGAAATTAAACCTTACTTTCAGAACAAAAGGAAGAGCAGGCCCCGAGACTATTAACATAGAATAAACAAAAGGAGGCTGGGGATGTCAACAAATTAACCATCAATTATAATTTAATTTGTTTTTAGAAATGATATATTTAGCTGTCAACTATCAATTGTCAAAGAAAACCATATGATGGAATATTTTTCTAACAATCAAAATTACTTCAAAAGTTATTTTTGTTTAAAATTCTTAAATATGTTCTCAATTTTCGATACTGGTGCCACGTCCCACGCACATACTACATTTGTTCCTAAATATAATGTTAAAATGAGTGACAGTCGGTGCAAGTGAAGTATTACTTTTTAGATCTATATAAAATTTAATTGATTTGGAAGTTTTCACTCTATTTTAGTACATTGTAGAAAAAGAAATAAATCCTTCACTTTGAAGGTCTCGTGCATATATTGTTGTATAATTTTTACAATGTTGAATTGCAGCCAATAAGAGAGCTAGGAATTATTCAATCATACGTGTATAAGCTTTACATAGAGCTAGCAGCTACATGTATAATCCTAAGTTCAAAAGAAATGTTAACAATCTTAACATTCAGAAATTACTTACGAGGGGCGTTCAATCATGTCAGTGGGGCTCGGAAAGAAACAAAAAAAAAAACAAACAAACAAACAAACAAACAAACAAACAAAAAAAAACACAAAAAAAAAAAAAAAAAAAAAAACGCTTTTCTATGATTTAGTCTGAAAGATTTAACTAAAATATTTTCTGATTGATTTCGCTTAAATATTCTCTTTTGATTAAAACACATGTCCGTAACATTTTTATTCAATTTCTAATTGTTTTAAGAACACATTTTTGAGCGTGACCCTTCATATACTGGAATATGGAAGATCCTATGATTTGCTGTTCTTGTTTTTTTTTTCTTTCTGATAGATGTTTATCTAAGTTTGGGAAATGGAACAAGTCAAAGGTTAAAAGATCTTTGTTGGTGTGACAAAAAATGACTTTCTGTTTATCCCCAAAACTCTTTTTTTTTCTTCATGGCCTGTGGGTTTGGACGCTCATGAAGAACTTTAATGTAGTGAATTCCCCCATTCTATTTCCTTCCTCTTATAAACCTTTCAATTTTTTTGCAAAACAATTGTTTTCTAGACTCCTCCAGAAATTGAACTTCCTCCCCAAATATGAATTTGAATACTAGTAATAAGACCGCTAATATTTAAGAAAATAGCATATAAAACTGTTCTTGTGCTCTTGCAATTCTTTGCTCTTTTAGGCCTTTGCAGTTTTGTCAAGTGAATCTTATTGTAAATTTGTTTTGAAGGTTTAAAGCAAAATGGATTCAAGTTTTATTATCTGTTAAAATTTCAGACAAACGTGGAGTAATACAATTTTTGATCTTTTAAAGATAATTGTTTAGATATTCCCTATATTGCGAAGAATCATAATCTTAAGGAGTAAAAGATTTATCGAGCCCAAAGGCGAGGTGAACATCGTTTTACGATGGTAGAAAATTCATCCTACTGACAGAAATAGAAACAGCAATAATTGTTTAATTACGAGGATTGTTCGAAAAGTTCGTGGACTGATGCGCTAAAATTAATATTATTTAGTCAATGCTTATAAATTTTTTTTCAAGAACATCAAAAAACAAAAGTTCAAGAAATGTTGAAAATTTTACACATGTAGCTTGATACCTTGAATTTTAATCAAATTATCCTAAAATTAAAAAAGACATTACCCCGGTATATGATCAACCCGCGCTGTCGTTATTTATGTTTTTTTAGGTCCGCATTTTCTACCTCATACACTTTTCTTGATGAGATTCCTTGGAGTTTATTAAAGATTTAAACCGGTCTTGTTTATTTTATTGTAAAATGTCAAGAACAGCTGATAAGGCAGATAATATTGTAAATAGAATTTAATAGATGTTTACAAAGTGAAAGATCCTCACTTGATCATAACAGCATACTAGTACGAGTATTTACTTGTTAACATCTATCACATATGATCAACGTCACTTTTCGACGTGCATACTGAACACGCTCAATACAAATAGACATTAACTTATATATCTCTCTTATCTTTTTTTTGCATTTCAAAACAAGTACTCTGAATGTTTTTCATTTTTTATTAGCCCATCTAAACATTTATTAGATCTATGCCATTTCTTCAAGGGGGTGAAACTTTATAGAATATTGAAAAAACAAACTCATCCGCTTTTCATGACGTCATTACAACCCTTTAATTGTTTAAAACCTTTTAAAAATGCACTTAGGTAAAAACATGTAGTCTTCGAGGTTGCGCCGACTGGACATACCATTGTTTTCAAAAGCATCAACAATTTGTTAAAAAATAAAACTAACGATGTATAGTTTATCAAATAATAAAAAAGATTATGCTAATGAAACGTAGAAAAATTCATTGATGTATTTTAAGCGGTTTAAATTTTATGGCGCTAGTTCACGAACTTTCCGAACAACCCTCGTCTATGGTTTAACGAATAAAAAATGAAATTGATACAAACTGATTAATCAGACATATCAAGTTTCTTGTTTACATTTGCTCACGTCCTAGCCAAACAAAGTGAAAGAATCGGAGTTAACATAAGCAGAACCAGTATTAATTTTGCATTTGAAATACCCTATTTATGTGCAATGTAGGAAAAGGGACATTATAAGAGGAAAAAATGACAAGCTTCTCAAAATATCTTTGATCATTGTAATTACCTGTGTCATACTAAAAGTACCAGGCTGAAGCTAGCAGCCAATAACAGCAGCCACTAAGCGCGTAGAAGCTAGCAGCCAATAAGGAAATTCATCAAAGAACTGAGAGTACTCAGACGCAGTACTGTTTTTAATACGTTATTTTAGATAATTAATGGTTAATGATTAGAAAATTAATGCAACAATTAATTACATAATAAATCAGATACTCAGAGGCAGTGAGGCTCACCTGAACAATTTTTTTTTTTCATTTTTAAAACCGAAAAATAAGAAATAAATTACTTTATAATTTTTATCCAATTGAACAAACAAGCACTAGGAAATGGTTAACTCCTTCAGGAAGAATTCCTTTTCAACTCCTTCAGGGACCACAAGAATATGACAGGGCCAATAAGCTAACCTGAAATTTGATTAATATATAACGATTGTAAACAGAAATATGGCACAAGTGTAAACTAGGTTGTAGTATGTTTTGAACATTATTATACTGGGACAACTTAATGAATCTATAAGACTGTAAATTACCACTATCAGTAATAAGTGGTGGTGGTGCCATCAAGTGGTTCCAAAACCATTTTCTATATTACAGGCAGGTATTATACCCATGATTTATAAAATGATCAAC
>NW_026941117.1:0-13047 GCF_032062105.1 Saccostrea cuccullata
CTATGAGGATTTATCCTCCATCGAAGCAGCAGTTGTTGAAGCCCTAAGCAAGTGTCCAACTCCAAAAATACTCACCACCGTGAGCAAGAGTACAACTATACGAATGAAAAGCACAACTGAGGTATCCCTGAGAAACAAAAGTGTCGGTAAGCACATCAAATCATATTGATAAGTATAAACACTACCTATATACATAATTTTACTTTTGTTTTTAAAATGCTGAAAGGAATAGTTTAAATATAGGTATCATTTATGATAATTATACTTTCTTCATCACATTATTTCTATCTACACTTTGTGATGCATATGCTTATTGTATATTTTGCAATTTGAAAATGAAATTCAGTTTCTGAACGTGATGTCAAGTTAAAGATTAACATTATTTATATATGAAAAAATATTTGATTTGAATTCTTCTAAAAAAGACACTCAATAAAAACATCTTGTTGTAAATATTTGGCCATTATTTTTCAAAGCATTTCATAAAAAAAAAGTTATGCCTATATTAACGAGGCCGAGTCTAATTATTTCTACCCTAAGAATTTTGATAATTTTTTGTTGATGATTTTTTACTGTTATGTTTATTTTAAGATTAAAAAATTGAAAGTTTACCTCCCCGATTTTTTAGGAGGCAATCTCAAAAGTTGTCAAATTATACTATTGAACCCGATGGGAATTTGCTGGAAAAGCGCCAAATTACATGTATCACATTGTTTTCATATTTTTTGAATCTCAGTCTCTGCCCTAGAGATTTCTTTTTCAGTCAAGGAGATGAAATTCATAGTTTAATTTCACTGAATTGTGAAATTTCGAAAACGTTTTACCATCTAGCGTGGTCTTTGTCTTAATTACCAAGTTTATTTTTTCGATGCCCATACCTCTAAAATTACCATATTGCGGTTTAAATACATATCGGTACAAATGAATTATTGGCGCAGATAATTTTTTTTGGTAAAAAAAAAAGCAATATTTCAATTGCTAGTATGTTTCTTATGATGTTCTGACATAAGTTTATGTATAATATTCATGGACGTCTAAAAACATGTAAGCGAGCCATGTGTCATTCTTCAGCGTCGTGCATTACTTATAAAATCGGAAAACAGTAACGTCATTAGTGGCATTTAAGCGTTTTTCCTAATTATTGTCATAAAATCTCATTTTTAGACCAGTAGGCGTTACAAATAATATTATTTTATATTAAAATCACAACATTTGGGAAGAGTGTACTGTTGCATTTATGACTGTATGAAATTAAAAAGCTGCGCGAAGTCATGTGCACTCGAATTAGACTCGGCCTCTTTAAGTATATTGGTCATTTCGCCCATTGCACGCTTACACATGTGCATGTATTGTCACACAAAATAACATTCTTCCGGCACGCAAATCAACATGCCAAATAAACGTGTACGAGTTTTATCTAAATTAGATTATATAGTTTCCAAGATCAATCGCGGAACAAAAAGTACACAGTAAGAAAAATAATAACTAGAGCAAAGCTCGTTGCAAAGCAACGAGTATATCTTCCGTCCTGTTCGACCGGAAGTAACTTTTAATTTAAAAAAGAGAGTAATGACATCTCAATGATCTAAATCACCAAAGTATACGTTGATTATTGCAAAAGAAAGCCAATGATGGTCTAACCCGGTTCGACCGGAAGTGATGTCGATGGACGAAAAATTAAGTTTTATGCTTCCAGTGACAGACATTACCCGAAAACGTTGTGTCAATGACGGCAAAAATATTATTTTCTGACCACTTCCGGTTTTGCCGAAAGTGACATCATCGGACGTATTTTGATGATCTTAATAGATTTAAGTTGACATTTTATACAACTTTGCTTCTTTGATAAATTGCAACTTTTCAATACTTTTTAAAGATATCAAAAACAAAACAAACAAAGCAAAAAGAAAAAAAAAACTTCTGGCCCCTCAAGATCCCTTATTTGGAACATGCTAAAGACCGGATATACTAAAGAACTGTATTTTGACCTGATGAAAAAATATCACAAAAAATTATATCAATTTAAACAATCTATACAATCAATTTCAATTTTGTTGGGAGAAAATTATTGATGATACTATACTAAAATCGAAAGTTTTATTTAGACTTTTTAGAAAGTCTTGAGACAACATGACCCTTCAAAAATCATAAAATCGACAATATTTCCGGACCTGAAGTTACGTCATCAAAACAGAAAAAAATTAATAAGGTTCAAGTAATGTTAAATAAGTCCTGAGAGTTTCATTGAAATCAATCAAGCTGTTTTCGAGAAATTGCGTGCACAAAATCGGTAAGAAAAAAGAAGAAAAGTGAAAAAATACCTAAGAATAACAAGAAGGTCTTCCGCTGATGACGAAAGACCTTAATTAGAGTAAAGCTCGTTGTTCGAACAACATGCAGGTATTCTGTCCTATTCGGAAAAATGTAAAAATCTATGTAAGGAGAATACAGTTCTGAGTAACAGTCAACTTTTTATTATGTAAGACGTCATCAGCGCTCTATTTCATCAATTTCTAGGAGATAGTTGTAAAAGAAGTAACAACATGCACCTGCTTCCGATTTTAGGTCCTTGTACCTACTTCTGATTTTAGGTCGGACTTCTCCAATAACAACCCTTTCTGACTACTTTCGAATTGACCGAGAATGACTAGGATCGGCTTGAAATGAGGTCGGAGATTTTTCCAATGACTTTCATTGTCCAATATCAATTTGAAAGATGCAAAGTGTGCATTTTCTGGCTATTACTACTTTGACCATAAGTGACGTCATAGATGAACTCATCAGTTGTCACTTGTTTTTCGAAACAAATTTGCTGCTTTGAGGTATTATAAATTCTAAATAGTTTTTTTTAATATTGAGAAAAAAACTTTCGAATTTAGTAGTGCCAGACGCTTTCAGCTAACATGAACATTGGTTAAAAAACTGAAATAAGAAAACATTTAGAGGGCTTTCTACGACATGGCGTACTTCCGTTGAAAGGCCATTTTGGTCCCGAATGATCTGATTCAAATTAACTTAACACCGATAAATCACCGAGTATAACACATCATGCAATATTGTGGATGGAATGTACATTGTGTCACCTCGAGGCGACGAGAGTGCCCTATGCTTATCCTTTCTTTAAACATGAATTCTTTGTCAATTCAAATTCTCCTTATTTAATAATATATTTACAAGCTTTTTGGAATAAATGTGAATTTTAGTAAAGCAAAAATGATATAAAACATGGCTTGTCCATATGCTAATTCATCATTACGTGTCAAATCGCCATAAATTCCGAAATTTCTTTTTTCTTCAAAATACCTAATATGCTTTCTAGCATAATATGTCCCCCAAAAATGCAAATTTGATATGTATCATCTTCCAATCGACTATAGATCATACTCTGTTCACGATTTGTATACGCCTGAATGTGCGATTATACCCGGTGAAATTTAAACTCTTCATGAAATCACCATAACGTTTCGACAGTAAGTGGAATTTTGTATGACTCAAACGTTTGATCAACATTGATTATCAGCGTGCAGCTTTGAAACGAAGTGTGAATTTGGTTATAGGAATTTCTTTTACCCGCTTTTGACCATTTACCATGTTAACATGTCATGTTATATCTAGAGCTGGTTAACATATGTAAGTTGGATAAAAAAAGTAAATCTACCTTTCTCAATACTACCGGTATCATTTCACTGAATACATAATATTATCTTTGTCTTTGACTGGAAACGTGATGGTTTTTGCTTAAATTCATTTGAAAAACAATACAATACAACTTCTTTCAATGCCCTGGCTTGACTTCTTTTTTAATACTTGTGCAAGTTTTTGCAGAGTTTGAAGTATACAGAAAAATAGTACCAATATATTTGAGCCCACTCTTGAAGCGGATCTTGCACACCTGAATTTTTGTTTTTGAATGTTTGACAGTTTGTCAGTTTTGTTCGATTTATTTTTTGTTTTCATTGTCTTTAACCTTTGATAATATATATATTTTCAGATATTGGAGAAAATCCAACCAGCTATTCTCAAGAAAATGCTGTTTTAGGTTTGCTTTGTCTATATTCTTAAATTTAAATAAAATTGTGTCGATTTTAACTATAACTTTGTTTGTTATTATTTATATATTTCATAACGTTAATCTTTGAATAGAAATTTAATGCACTCGAATGTAAAAAAATATAGAATAGAGAGGTTTAAATTTTTTTTAATATTTCCAAATAATAAAGTGAAATACTTTGGAACCTTAATATTTTATCTGATATTGAGCCTATTATTAGAAACAAATGCATGCAACAAAAATCAATTACACTTGATCGGTGTAGAGATCCTCCTTAACTTTCATTCTTGATTCTCATTCCAAAAAATTTTAACATTTCTGAGATTTAAATTTTCAGATAATTATCTGCATCTGGTCGTCATTGGTGCTGTAATAGGGACGTTTCTTATCGTGACCATCCCTGTCGTCACCTATAAATTTGTCAAGTTGAACGCAAGGAAAGACCTGCATGTTCTGAAGGCTTTAGAGGTGTACGAGGAGGCCCGCTTAGGGCCATCTAAAAAAGTCTTCCGTTACAAGGAGTTCAATAGCATACAATAATCGAACAAAACAGAAGAAATCTGCCATTCGACAGTGCGTAACAGTTCTTGTCCGACTTCTTTGCAAAGGGATAAGCTCGTACGATCAACAATAACAAATAAAGCCATCAACAATCCAACAGGGAATGAATACGACTGGTTGAATAACAATTTAACGTTAATGAGGTATGTAATGGACACGATACAATGTTGAAAAAATCAGGATTATTTGATTTTATATCGCATAGTTTGTTTTAAATTTGAGACACCTTTAACGTTAGCTTAAACTACGTACGAGTTATCCGGATACCCCTACAAAATAGGAAAAAATAATCTGACTAATTAAGCAGTAACAATTGGATAATATGTCTTCAGTGAAGACGCAAGACAAAGGAAAGACAAAAGCTTCGACGGACTCGCAAGCCAGGATGAGGATCGCATGTATGCCTGTTCCATTCAACATCTGAACCAAGTAGAACTGCAGAAAAGTGGGTAAGAAGGGCAGATCTTGCTACCCTTCTTAGAATACTGACGATCTTTCAGGCTTTTAAGTTAGTAAGTTATCTCACTAATTAGTACTCACGAAGTGAGTATAACCAAAGTGTATTTGGAAGCAGTATCAAATTGTATGTTAGGTGATTTGGTGAATTCAACAATTAATATGAATACATTTTAAAATTGTACTGTTTATAATGTATTAAGATATATGTCTTATGATTAAGCAAACTAGCGTGGCGCCATGCCCCTTTTCACAGCGCCATGCCCTTTTTGTACAGCGCCATGCCCTTTTTTCTAACCAAAAATTAATAAATATGCCTAGCAGTGGCAATATTCTTTAGCTGTTTTTCTTATTTGGTGCATGCTGATAACCCTTTTGTTTATACAATGCAAGCAGAGGTGTGAATTAACGACAGGAAATCACTTCTCGCTTGAACACAGACAGCCACCTGGCCAGGAAATTAACATGTCTCAGGTTGTCACAGTGTCAGGGTACAGGAGTTAACTTGAGAAACTGTCATTTGATTGCATTGATTAAGCAAGAATTGGCCTAATACAAAAGATAAATTAATTTGTAAACTATTACCAAATTAAAATCATTTTTTTTAACCAAAAGTGGAATAAAACACATAATTGATGAAGAAAACTGATGTTTAATCTGAATGAAGTCAACTTACATTGTACCAAAAACTGAATGAAATATGATAAAAAGGCTTGAAAATAACAAATACGTATGATTAAAGTTAGTTTCTTTGAATGAACTTATAGATTTTTCAAACTAAAGGTTAATGATACCAATTTAACTGTTTTAGACAGAATTTCTTTTTAAGCAAATTTATAAAAGGCATTCAAGTTTTCACTTTATCATGTTGGTAAAATATTTTCCATTTCCGTTTTTCATACTTATTTTTAGTCTATTATTTATACACTGAATTGACGACGGTTTTTTGTTATTTCCTGATCATGACAAGGAGCACACGGCGGGTGTGACCGGTCAGCAGGGGATGCCCACTCCTCCATGGCACCTGCTCCCACCTCTGATGTTTCGGAGGTCCGTGTTTGCTCTGCTCCTATTTTGTATTGTTTTACGGACTTTGATATTGAATACTGTTCGTTATCTTCATATCCTTCGAAGTAAAGGGAATGGTCTCTATACTTAATTTTCAAGAAGCCTCCTCCCCCCCACTTCCCTGAAAAAAAAATGTTGTTTAAATTGACCGAAGTTCAAAAATAAATGTAATAAAGTCCAAGTTGGAAAAAAAAATCATACCTTCAAACTATAATTATTCATGGTCATGGTTCAGCTGGATTCTTACCTCTTAATTTCTTTAGTGTAACCTTACTAATTTTTTTAATTCAGTAAATTGAATGTATACCTTTTTAAATATTCTTTTTGTTTCAATTATTGTTCTGTTCTTTGTGGTGTGATAATTGTGTTGGCATTTTTTTCAAAAATGAATTGAACAAAGATATTTGAATTTATCTTTGATTAATTTTTTAAAAATAAAGATTTCAGTATAAAATGATATTAAAAGCAACCAAACATGTTAAAGTATGTAAAAAAAATAGTAAATGTTTAAATTTCAAAGATTTTAACACTTGTTTTAAAAGTGCCCTCGCGAGATGCTGTCGCAATCCAAATTGCCCTTTTGATTCTTGGATTGCCATGCCATTTTTAGGGTCTAGATTTAACACTAGATCACAGAAAACGTATTGCATATACTGAAAGGAAAAAGAAACGTATAGTAAACTTTTAAATTAAATTAAAACTATAATTTCGAATATGTTTTCTAATATTGTTATCAAAAGTTTTAATTCATCTTTCATCAACAAGTCACCAAAAACGTGTGTGACTTTGATAATTCATTAAAGTTATTGAAAGTAATATTTCGGTACCCCCAAAAAATTAAAATAAAAATTCTCATCATCACCCTTGCGCATCAGTAACAGCCTTGATACTCTTGTGCATGAAGTTCACTTGAACATTTATCTTTTTAGCTCATCTGAGCCGAAGGCTCAAGTGAGCTTTTCTGATCACATTTTGTCCGGCGTCCGTCTGTCTGTCCGTCTGTCTGTAAACTTTTTACATTTTCAACTTCTTCTCAAGAACCACTGGGCCAATTCCAACCAAACTTGCCACAAAGCATCCTTGGGTAAAGGGGATTCAAGTTTGTTCATTTGAAGGGCCATGCCCTCATTCAAGGGGAGATAATTGGGAATTAATGAAATTTGGTGGTATGTTTTAAAAATCTTCTTCTCCAGAACCACTGTGCCAGGAAAGATGAAACTTATATGTAAGCATCCTCAGGTAGTGTAGATTCAATTTTGTTCAAATCATGACCCCCGGGGGTAGGGTGGGGCCACAATTGCTGACCAAAGTTTTACATAGAAATATATAGGAAAATTCTTTAAAAATCTTCTTCTCAAGAATAACAAAGCCATAATTGATCATATTTACATGGAAGCATCCTCAGGTAGTGTAGATTCAAATTTGTTCAAATCATGACCCCCTGGGTTAGGGTGGGGCCACAATGGCCGAGTAGAGTTTTACAAAGAAATATATAGGAACATTCTTTAAAAATCTCCTTCTCAAGAATGACAAAGCCAAAATTGATCATACTTATATAGAAGCATCCTGAGGTAGTGTAGATTCAAGTTTGTTCAAATCATGACCCTCGGGGGAAGGGCGGGGTCACAATGGCTGACCAAAGTTTTACATGAAATATATGGGAAAATTCTTTAAAAATCTTTTTCTCAAGAATAGCAAAGTCATGATTGGTCATGGGACTACTTTTGGATTTAAACTTTTCAATAATAAACCAATTCCTACTTTTTCCTAGCCACAGTGCTCAGGTGAGCGATGTGGCCCATGGGCCTCTTGTTTATAGGATTATTATTGAACCCTTCCGAGGGTAGTCTTAATTGTTGAGAGTAGCTGTAATATTATAAAGCCAAGAAATCCTCCGCCCAATCAATCCCAGAAATTTTCAATTTAGGATAGCAAATACAGAATCCAGCCTGTTTGGTACACGTGAATGTTCGTAAGAGAGTCTTGACAAACACTGGATACATTTTCCCAGTGTGAACATGCTAAAAACATTACGCATACGACGCGTACTTATGCATTTGAGAGTAAAATCGATGTTAAAGCTGCCAGGCTCTCGAACCAAATTAGAGCAGAGAGTTTCTGTAAATTTTTGAGGTGAAAAATATGAGTATGATTGTCTGCTGTATAAATATCGGTTTCAGTGATAATGCCTTGACGATAACCGAGATGGCATGGTGAAAAACCCTATCTTGACGTTACGTTGTTACACGCTAACGTCACCGTCATGGTTGGTGGGAAACCTTTTAAGTTACTGTCTGACAACCGCAAAAACGTTTTTGGTTGAAAAGTTAAAAACAAAATGCACACCAACATGTTGTTGACTTTTTATTCACTTAGGCAATTCAGTTACTACACCCAATGTGACTTCCGACAGCCATACCATGATTTCAAGAAATTTATACTGACTGCAAATACGGAAAAACGATGTCTATAACACTTACTGCATCATTTGGCACAACAAAATGTGATCACAAAATTGTCATCATCATTATGCACGTGTTTTTTTGGCTTGTTATCACTTTCCCTACGTGACGCCATACATCTCATTGTTGAGTAGTTTTGACCAGCGATTGAAGTGCAAAGTAACCAAAATACATATCTCACCAATTTTCATGATTTTCGGTCACATATTCAAAAATTTTTCACATATTATCTTCTTATGCGTTTATTTTTCCTTTCAGTATATGCAGAACTTCGATGTCCTCTTAAGTAAAATGATCAACAATTAAAAAAGATTTCTTGGTTAATATGTCATGTTTGAATTGAATTGAACATACCAGGTCAAATAAGATCTTTTTATGTACAAATAAAGATTCACAATGGTTCAAATTATGCTCTTTTTTTAAAACGGCCATATTCCTTCAGAAAAGTTTGATGAATTCTTTAAAAGTTCAGCATTTTGTTCATTAGTAAGAGAATCATCACCCCATAACATGAGATGTACATCTATAACATATTATTAAATGACAGTAGCTTATTCATTAAGAAATATCTTGATTTTGTAAAATTTTCAAAAGTCATGTTTATCCTAGATGTACTTCAAATTTTAAAAGAGTGATTTCATTGACTTTACAAGATTGTACACGTTGGCTTAATGAATGAAGTTAAGGAGTTTATTTAAACAGGTCGAGACCACTAACCTTATATGGAAGGCAATTTTCAACACATGACGATGTCGTTGTCACCCCTGTTCTCCGGTCAAGTGAATGAGTCCAAAAGCATGACAGTCTATTGACGATTCAATAGCGACATGTGGTTTTCGTAGATATACTTCATAATATATACTTCGTCACCGAAAAAACCGTAGAGCTTTTTTTATCACTTTATAAGTCCGAAATTGAAATATTATATTCCAAGACATTGCTCTATGCTCACATTTAATACTGACATTGTTTTAGATGATTAATTGTTACAATTATCGTACAAACGCTTTGACTTTGCATGTACTCGTAATAAAAAGAATTGATAATAGCGAGCGCAGCGAGGGTCACGAATCCACGCTTGTCATTGCGAGCTCTTAAAGCAACGCCTGGGCGAAGAGAAAATTCGGACAACTGCATATTCATTAATTGGAATTCTTTTTCTCAGTAACTCTGGACCCACAATACATGTACATCACTTGTAAAATCTACGTTTTCGCGAGAATAGCAGGAAAAGTTCAACTAAAAGTTAACAATCCCTGATTTAATGGACAAAAATTGAAGATAAATAGTAAACGGTAGTAAAGTAGTTTTTCATTTACTTTCAACACTGTTCAGGCTTATTTTTGGTAATGTAACATAAATACGACGTCATATGACGTCAAAGTCTAGACGCTTCAAATGGCAAGTGCGGTTTGACGAGCCCGAACTTACAGACCCTGAGACGTGCTACTACCCCAAAAAAGCGTGTGACTTTCGTGCGCTTTCCGTTTCGTGCAAACCGTGTAGCGTTTCGTGTAAACCGTGCAGCGTTTCGTGCAAACCGTGTAGCGTTTCGTGTAAACCGTGCAGCGTTTCGTGTAGGCTCCAAAGCGTTTCGTGCAAACAGTGTAGCGAGCGTGCGAAAATCGTGTGAGAAACGTGCGACTTTCGTGTAAGAACCGTGTGAGAAACGTGTGACTTTCGTGCAAGATTCGTGTAAGATTCATTCGGAAGTCATTTTATTTTAAATATGGCTATCGATCGGTCGGGATGTCAAATTGTATTAGTATTTTATTATTGAATTAATTATGCTTGTGATATATAAGGGGTAAAACCAAAAAAAAGGGAATAACAAAATGAATTTACACGGTTATGTATATATAATTTATATTTGTTTGTTTTCTTTTTCTTCTACAGAAAATGTGTTCAAATTAATCAACTATGTACAAAAAATTAAAGGGCATTGAATTCAATATACTTTCAACGCGATCTTGGCTTCTTAAATATTTTTTTTCTCAAATAAAGATATCGGTATAATTTTTTTTTTAATTTAAAGCAAAAATATTTCAGAACTCAGCTCTTGTCTTTACATTTAAAGTACGTGAAAGAAAGTTTTGAAACGATGTGTAATTTTAATCATTTTATGAAACATGTTGCTCATGATTTTAAATAAATGGATTTTATAATTTTAATTTTCATGTACTGACGATCACATGTTTACAAACGGGGGGGGGGGGGGGGGGGGGGGGGGGGGGGGGTTAAATTAAATTTCTAGTACAGTCTTTCGTTTTTTTTTTGTTATAACTTTCAATCTAATGTTAGTTTAAATAAATGCTTAATTTTCTATTCTTTTTTAAATCCTTTGTTAAATATGTGCGCAGATACACCCCTTAAAAATGTATTGGAATCTTCTTTTCGCCTTTCAACTGTGATCAAGGTCATTTACAACAGCGATCACGGGCTCCGAGTGCATTGCAACTGAAAACCTGTTTTGTTATACGAGTTCACGGCTTAATGACACCTGAAAATTACGACTGAATTTTATTTTTTTTTTAATAAAATGCTTCTATAAATATTTAATGGGTACAACTTATAAATCAGCGGATTTTATCTTTTATTTGCAAATTCGAATTTCTAGCCGTAAACACTTAAATAAACAGAACTGATATCATGTAAGAAAAGCTGAGGCGTAAATCATGAATAATTGTAAATTATTTGTTTTATAAATCACGTATACTTTTTATTTCATCTATTTCAGTTCTCTTGTAATATACATGAATGCCGATGTAAAGGTCGATCTACATCGTATGTACAATGTATAGTCAAATGCCGCGACTATTATATATTTAATGTACATATATATACATACGTTAAGTCAGGTTTTGAAATGAAGGATTTAACAGCATGATGGGTATTCTGATGTTATTTGATAAGCTTCATGTAATAAGAGAAAGAGAATAAAAATAGATTAAGACATCAGATTTAACCCACCCCCCTCTTTTATATGTTATTACCGGTTTTCCTCCTATAGATAATGCTTACGTAGGATAAAAAAATTCTTTAAAAATGTATCAATAATCGTTAGTAGAGTATATAGGCAAATTTTATTACTAAAATCAAAATCTAGAAAAATAATCTCAAACACAATATAATCAATATTATTTAAAATCAATGAGTTCATATTTCTGCAGTAAGAAATCGAATCTGTGTTTAATTTATTAAAATATACTCGTAAAATTATTACATCAAAATGAATGACTAATATATAAAAATGTATTTTATTAAACAGTCATTCATGATATCGGCATTTCGTTTTTTAAAAACGGAATAAATAAATAAATAAATACGAAATGACAATTATTTATTAATTAATTACAACTGTCAGAGTATTAAATATTTTTATCGGTTAATGTAATACTAGTGTACTTATATTTAATTTAAACAGGTGCTAAATGTGGCTTTGTGAAAGATTTCCATTTAATTGATGATAAAACCGTAATAATGCCCGAGATATTCCGAGTAGAAAATCCAAACCGAGGCCAAAACGTGCGAGAATCGTGTACAAAGCGTGTGAGAAACGTGTACAAAGCGTTTCGTGCAGCCTTTCGTGTAAACCGTGCAGCCTTTCGTGCAAAGCGTTTCGTGTAAACCGTGTAACGTTTCGTGCAAACCGTGTAGCGTTTCGTGTAAACCGTGCAGCGTTTCGTGCAAACCGTGTAGCGTTCGTGTACCGTTCGTGCAGCGAGCGTGTGGGGTAGTAGCACGTCTCAGGGTAGAGCAGAGAAGAAGATTTTCAAAGAAATCATGCATTTTCACTATATAATTATTTAGCCCCGCCCTAGCACTAGAACCCCTGACTCTAAGGCCATGTATTTCGCAATTTTGGTAGAGAACTCAATGCTAATTACAATCATGCAAACAGTTTGACTGCTTGATGTCCAGGAGTAAAGGAGAAGATTTTTAAAGATTCCAATAATTTTGGTGGTTTTGGCCCCCCCCCCCCCAGGCCCCAGGGGGGCAGGGACCATGAAATTCACAATTTATGTTTCCCTTTACCCATAGATGCTGTATACCAAATTTGGTTGTAATTGGTTCAGTGGTTTCAGAGAAGAAGCTGAAAATGTTCAAATATTAACACACGACGGACGACGGACGACGACGGACGAAAACAGATAGCAATAGGTCACCTGAGTTACTCAGGTGATCTAAAAATCATATTTATTTCTAACAAAGTAAATTTGTTGATGACCATTAAAAAGATAAGAAAATGCAGTCCGACTTTCATGCGTATCCAAAAAGCAGATATATTATGAAAAATCCATTTTTTAACTTATCCTGAAGATTGCTTTGATGTAGAAAAGTACAACGTTTATTTTAGAAAAGAAATAAAAGAGACATAATGCAGGTAATGATTACAAGCAAAAAAAAGGTAAATTATATCCATCCTTCTGGACAGCGTCATAGAGAGTC
>NW_026941118.1:0-13140 GCF_032062105.1 Saccostrea cuccullata
CCCTCTGAAGATATACAATATAAGGTGAGCATTGGTCTCCCTAATGATGAAAAATATAAGGTGGCATATAACCCCCCTACTGATGTACAATGTAAGGTGATCTTTGGTCCCCCTTTGGTGTACAATATGGGTTCCCTTTACCCTTTTTTACTTTCATGTTTCTGCTAAATATATAGAAAATTGATCTTTATAAAGTTATGAAAGATTTTTTTGGAGTAAGACAAAGAAAATTGTCTATCATATAAAATTCAGTTAATATAAAGGTGACCTGAGGTCTCCGTATTGTATAGATGAATTTTCTTTTGTGCCTTTAATGCCTGGAGAGTTCCTAGAATGTTTTATTACTACGCGAAATGACGAACTATTTGCGGGGGACCCAGGTCCTAGTTCAGCGTACGTTTTATCCTTTAAGGGAAGTCGACGATAGAAAAGTTAAAGTCTATGAAACGCAATTGATTTAAATTGCGTAATTTACGGAAAGTAATATGCTCTTTTTATAAAGAAACAAAACAAATAGAAAGATTTTTCTAATTTTAGTTAGTCTAACTTTAAAAATACGCCATATACATGTATGACTTTCATTATGTGGAAGAAGGGATAAGCAAAAAAAATCTATATTTATTTATATCAGAATGTATAAAATGTTTAAAAATATCAGATAGATTGTAAAAATGTGAAACCTGGCAAAAAACTGCCGAGAAAAAAAGTAAACAACCTTTCTTCTTTGTTCAATTGAATAATTCAAGAATAAAAAAAAAAAGAATATTAGATTGATTACGTAATCATGCAGTTTGTACTGGTCCCGGGGAAAATTTAGGTGACAACACTTTGCAAGGCTCAATAGTTAAATGGTATTTTAGAGGAATTGAATTTAATTTCCTTTTTTGGGGGGAAATTTTTAAAACTCGTCATTTTTAAAATAGTTTTACCATCAATCAAACTGAATTAGAAAAAAACTGGATTCTTAAACTGCATTACAATCCTTAAAAAAATACATGAAGAAATTTCCCAAAAATTTTTTAAGTCCAGAATTCTTTTAAAAAAAGAACAGTAACAAGGGAACAAAAGGAACCAATGCTTTTAGCCAGCAAAAAATTTAATTTTGAAAATAATTAGGTATTGATTTTTACATCATGACAGCTCCTTTTTCAATAAAATTTCATTGTCATTGGTCCTTACAAAAAATTTGTTAAAATCATTTTGATTAATCACACAAGTACTTCAAAGTTGATATTAAAAAGATCGGATTTGACTAAAATATCGATAACATGTGTGTTGTTTTTATTCAAGTCTCGAAAAAAAAAATATTGTTATTCTTATATATTTACATTTGCTGATGTCTTTCCTTAATAATACAAGAATTCTAATAAAATTGAAATTCAATTTTCAATGACATGCAGTTGGGCATATGATCAGACATTCTTGGTATGGAAAGCAAACTGCACGAGCAATTTGGAAAGTTTGACTGTGACGTCACATAACTTCGTAAATACTTTACGCTGCACTTCAAAATCAAAATTAAATAATGCCTATATTTCTTGGTAAATAAAAAAACGTGAAACATAAATATAAGAAATAAAATATCATTTTTTAGAATTTCATTGGGTTATGCATGAAGTGGGGGTATCAAATCACATAACGCCCTTCTTTTAAAAATGATACATTTGTATCTTATTTCTTAAGTGCATCTATAGCGTCCAATAATTAGAAACCAGACATTTGTATCATGTGAAATATTTTCGTGAAAAGATAAAAATCTCTTGATGTGGCCTTCAAATCAACATTTCGATATATTGACCACATCTTATCTTTCCATTCTTGCTTGATTTGATGTCCCACTGAAATCCGGATATGAGACATTCTATTCACAGCTCCGTTATCTTAACATTTTATAGTTCACCTCAGCTAAATGCTTATGTGAGTTTTTTGGATGTCCGGCTTAAACTCTTTTTAGATTTTCCATTACTCTCCAAGAACCACTGGTAAAATTTTAACAAAAGTTAGTACAAAGCATTCTTAGGTAAAGGGAAGTTTAGGTTGTTAAAGTGAAGGACCAATCCTTCCTTACAAGCTAAGGGGGGAATTAAGAACTGACAAAAATAGGTGGAATCATTAAAACTTTTCCCCCGAACTACTGGTTCAAAAAACTAAACTTATGTGACAGCATCCTGGAGTGTATTAATAGATTCTAAATTGTTGAAATATCCCCCGGGGTAGGGTGGGGCTACAGTAGGGAATCAAAAGTTTCCCTTTGAAATATAAATGATATATAAAGAAAAAAATTTTAAAAAATATTTTTGTCTCAAGACCCCCGGACTACAAAAGCTGAAACTTGATGGAAGCATCTTGGGTTATATAGTTTATAATCTGAATTGTTCAAACCATAAACTTCAGGGGTAGACTGAGAGCACTATATAGGTATTGCAAAGAGCAAATAAACATGAATGAATAAGGTGAATAACAGCACGGCCAAAAAAGCAACAATCCCGCAGTAAAGAGAAAATTATTAATGAGTTAAAGGTATAACTCTTTCTTTTTTTAAATCAAACGTTGCATACTTGTACTTATTATATTTCTGCTAAACTCAACACATTAATAGTAGCTGTAAAAGCTTGTCTCGGATATCCAATTGATCTTTTTCTTTATTTCCTGTGCCGTCTTCCTTTAATGTGCATGAGAGACACTAACATAAAAACCACGGACATCTATTTTACATCAGTACTTGAGCAATGATTATCTTCTGCAATGGACATTAGCGGCAAACGAAAGAAATTATATATCTCTTGAAAAAAGACGGTCATTAAAGTAATGGAAAAAGCTATGCTTAGATCGAGCAAGGTGAAACTCGTACATAAAATTGTATTCTTCTCGATGAAATATACATGTATGGACATAACGAACAATATTCAAGCTATAAAATCCATTAAACTATATGAAATAAGAGCAGAGCAAACACAGATCCCCAAAAAATCAGAGGTGGGATGAGGTGTCATAGAGGAGTAGCATCCCCCCGAATTTTTCCCCGTGTTCCTTGTCATGATCGGAAATAACAGAAAAATCTGTCGACAATTCAGTGTTTAAATAATAGCCTAAAATAATTATTAAAAACGTCAGTCAGCATTTGACTTAATGATAAATTGTATTTGTGACAAAGTCATTGTTCTGCAGTGTCAATAAAAATTGTATGGCATTAGATTTTATGTATGGGAGAGGACTATCAATTTTTGGAACTTATGTCCAATCCTGAAACATGTTGTCAATAAAATATGTTCAAAACAATAAAACTTTCGAAATGAAGAGTTTAAACGAGACTGCTTATATTTTGTTTCAGCACTTTGTTTGTCTATAACTATCCTCTTTTTAAAAAAAAATGTTCAGACGAAGAGCATGTCCTTGCGTATCGAATCAACTGAGAGATATAATCCTCCCGTATGCAGATGATGCAAGTATATTGCTGCATAGGGGAGGTTGACTATTGAAAAGTTTGTCATAGCTTGGTTGTTTGATTACCATTAACGTTCTTTTCAAGTAAAATATCTAAATATGAAACAGATGTTTCAGACTCAAGCTCACCAGGATATATCTTATCGACATAAGAACAATTCCATACCAACATAAACATGAATTTTAATTATCATCCGTAGTTAATTTTTGTTGTTTTTTTGTATGTTGTTTAACGCCCCTCTCGAGAATTTTTCACTTATATGGAGACGTCACCACTTGCTGGTGGATGGCTGCAAATTTTGTCCTATGGCATTATTCTGCACTTACAACCATTGTAGTTGGGGTCTTTCCGTGCCAGCACCTACTGCGACACGGGACCTCGGTTTATACGCTTTCATCCGAAGGACGGTCTCCCCCCCCCAAACGGGAAAATTGGGGTTGATTAAAATCAAATACTGACAAAAATAAATGTGTATCTTTCTGACATAGTATTACTTATTATCTATAGTTTCAACATCCTTCACCACAAGCAAAATGTTGTAAAGAATAATTTGTTTTGAAATATGACAAGCTATATTTGAATGCGTACAATTAAAATAAAGGAGATAATTAAACATATACAGTTTAATTATTATTGTGGGGAATTCCCCATTTTTTTCTACGCGTATTATTAGTAACATTGTTTATCAAAATCGAAAAAAAACGTAAATGGTTGTGTTTACTAATTTGATACAATATTTTTAAAAAATTATTTATATGCTACTTGAATAATTTGACTAGATTTGTAAAAGACAAAAATTTTGAAAGAAAATAACTTTCAGTATATATGCTGAATATATTTTTTAGTTACAGAGTTTTATTATACCTCTACTAATTTTTTCCTATAAAAAAGTTCGGCAGTAAAATGTGAATATTTCCCCCAGAAATTCCTGTGAATGGACAAATTTTCGTGCGTTAGTCAAAAGAGCTAATCCCTGCTTCGGAAGCTAATCGGTTATCCGTAATCCTCTATACTTTACTTCTGTATCGGTCAAACTAGTATGTTACATGTAATGGACTAATCCCCGGCTAAAAATTTTTGGGAAAAGTCTTGGCCTTTGGGAACTGGAATTTGCTAACCCTTCAATTACTGTTTTATTACACCGATACAAACGTTTTTTTTTTGGTTTCTCCGAGTTTGATACAACAGAGGACTACGACAAGAGCAGCTTTTATAAGATATAAAAGATGTGCTTGTTTAATTATAATCGTTATTCATAACTTCCAACATGCTTGACAACCCAAAATATAGCGTGTTCAGTGTAATCTGAATAATTATATCGGATCTAATGGGATGTCAACATCCCAAAATTGAATTTTCCCCATCGAATATGCTTGATGAATGGGATATTTTTTTTACAAAAAATTTTTAAAGTTGTTCCAATTACCATTGGAATTATCGAACTAAGGTTTCAGACATTGAATCATAAACCTCCTACACATGATAAATGTGATAAGTTAATGCAAAAACCCGGGTACAAACTTTTACATGATTTTGAACATTGTTTGTTTTTTTACATGTATGCGAAGATAACTTGCACGAAATTAAAATAGTTGGACGCATGGAGGTCATCTGCACTGATAACAGAACTCGGCTTTATTTCATTCAAAGGGCCTTGTATAAATGTCCGAATGATTTTGTAATTGCTACGTGAATTTAAGTCATGGTTAACTTTAATATCATAAATACACATTTATAGTAAAGAGCCATAAAAAAGTAAGGAAGCAAAAAAAATAAAAACTGTAAATCACTTAATTTACGAACATAATTTTCGCGAGATAAGCATTAACTCTTCATTAGCGAGACAAAATTTAATTCCCGAACTGTGGTTACTGCTCTATATATTCCTAAGGAATACTAATATACGCAAGAAAGATATTTTCGGGAAACTGTCTCGCGTATTACGAATAAAAAGTGATTTACAGTAAATACACACAAGAGGCCAATGGGCCCATGCTCATCTTAGCACATCATCTAAGAAAAAGAACACAAATCAGTTCAATATTTAAAAGTTTACTGGGAGGGGGAGCTTAATTTTTATGTTTTTGAGGATACCTCCAAATTAATATAGCATACAACTTTGCTGTTCTTGAGATGATTTTAAAAGGGTTTTTCCCCTATATTTTACTTTGTAAAATTTTGATTCCCCATTGTGGCCCTTCCCTACCCAGAGGGGTCATGGTTTGAACAAATCTAAATCTTTACTACAAGAGGATTCTAACATGTCAATATGACTAAATAGGGCCCTTTTTTTTAAAATTTTTTTCCTTTTTGGGGGAAACTTTGATCCCCTTTTGGCCCCACCCTTTCCCGGGGGGTCTAATTAAAAAAATTAATCTACACTACCTGAGAATAAATAAAGAGTCAATATTCATGGCCCCCCTTTTTCTTCTTCAGATTATATTAATTTTAAAAAGATATTTTCCTAAATTGTACTCGTAAATTCCTATGGACAACTTTTATCCCCTATCGTAGTCCACCCTATACCCCCGGGAGTTATGATTTAACAATCTTGATTCTACATTTACTGAGGATGCATCCATATAAATATGACCAATATGACTTTGTTGTTCCTGAAAAGAAGATTTTAAAGATATTTACATACATTTTCCTATGTTAATTTTTTTATCCCCTATCGTGGCTCCACCCTGCCCCTGGGAATTATGATTTATATAAACAATCTTGAATCTACACTTCCTGAGGGTGCATCTTTATATATAACACAAATCATGGATTTCATGCTCTTGAAATTAATAGATTGGTATTTGTTTCCCCAGACTTTCACATAAGTTTAATCTTTACTAGTCCACTGGTTCTTGAGAATACAGTAGGTTAAACGAAAAAATTTGGAACTATTCCATAAGTCCATGTTGAATTGTGGGAAAAAAATATTAAGTCGTGTTTATATCAGAAATTTCAGGAAATACATGTATTTGAAAATTTTTTTACCTAGGGAATACGTTAACTGGTTTTAAAAAAAAACACAACATGTTCCTTTTTTTTTTAAAAACAGATATTAAAAGTATGAATCATAAAATTTAAACAGATGCAGAGTAAACACGATGAGTGAAGTTCATTTAACTGAACAAGAAGAGGGTATTCACCGAGAAGCCTTAACTTTGTATCAGAACAATACAAATTTTTATTTAAATTTCAAAAACCAGTTCTAATAATTTTAAATTAATTTTGTAGGGTTTTTTTTGGGGGGGGGGGGGAGAGAAAATGAAATACTTTAAATCTGGGTAAAAAAAACCATAATTTAGCTATCTAATCAAATAGGTCAAAAAGACTAAGGAAAAAAATTCTTAAAAATATATTTTAGCTAGCCTCAGTCGAAGGCTCAAGTGAGCTTTTGTGATCAAAATTTGCCCGCTGTACGTCGTCGTTGCTTCGTAAACTTTTCACATTTTCGTTTCTTCTCAAGAACAACAGGACCAATTCTCCATAAAACTTGGCACAGGTTATTTTTTGGGTAAAGACGATTCAAGTTGGTCAAATGAAGGACTAACCCTCTCCCAAAGGGGGAAAGTTAGAAAATGTGAAAATCGGATGGGTGTATATTAAAATCTTTTTTAATTTTTCCCCCCCGTTTTTAAGAATATTTAATTAGATAGCTTAATAATGGATTTACATGTATAAACAGTTTTAAAAATCTAAATTATTTAATCAAACCTAAAAAAAATTATCTTCCCCCCTCCCCAATCAATTTGAAGAGGGATAATTCAGAAATAATATGGTAAACCCAAAACTAAACTGTGTTTAAAACTTTAAAATCATTAATTAAAAAATTGTTGTATCAATCTAATACCAAGTTAAGAGCTTCTCGGTGAAAACCCTCTTATTTTACAAGCTAGTGAACTTCATTCACCATGTTTAAAGCAATATGAGCACTTTTGAATTTTATTTTGCTGTTTAAATGTGCTGTTACGAATATTTTTAAAGTAATTTAAATCTTTATGATGAAATATACTAAAAGAAAGTATTAAATTGCTTCAGAAAAAATTCTATGCAATAGAATGGAATCGATATTGTACAGGACGACAAAAGTGTAATTTTGCTTTAATCTAAACTCATAAATAGTTCTTCCATCACAAATATGAACGACAAAAGTTTATAAAATTTTTATTTTTTATTATTTAAAAAGTAAATTACAATTTTTCAACAAAAATTTCCGACATCACAGTTGCAGCTCATATTGCTTTAAATGGTAAGGATTTTACTCTGCATCTGGTTATGTTTTATATACGCACTTTGAATTAATGTTTAAAAAAAACAAACAAGAGGCCGGTGGGCCACATTTTTCACCTGGGCACATTGGCTAGGAAAAAAGCAAACATCATTTCAGTGTTGAAAAGTTTATAAAGGGGGGGGGGGTTGTTTGAAACTATCTGATGATGCTTCCAAATCGATATACATGTTACAAATGACTTTGCTGTTCTTGAGCAGAATTTTTTGTTTTCAATTTTAAAAATTTGATCTCCATCGTAGCCCAGTCCTACCTCAGGGGGCACTCATTTGAATTAATATGATTCTACACTTCCTGAGGATACCTTCATATCAAATACATAATCAGGGCTTTTCTGTTTTTGAGAAAAAGATTTTTTTCCCATATATTCCTATGTAAAATTTTGATCCCCCATTATTTCAAATTTTATCCCCCCCTTGTACCCCCTCCAACCCCTAGGGGTCACGATTTGAACAAATTTGAATTACACTACCTGAGGAATGCTTCCATATAAAGATTTTTAACATATTTTCCTATATATTTCTAAGAAAAGTTTGATCCCTCATTGTGGCCCCACCATACCCCTGGGGGTCATGATTTGAATAAACTTGAATCTACACTACCTGATGATGCTTTCACATAAGTCTCATCTTTCCTTGCCCATGGTTCTTGAGGAAGATTTTTAAAAAATGCCATTTTTTTTTTACATTTCCTAATTATCTCTCCTTGAAAAAGGGCGTGGCCCTTATTTGAACAAACTTGAATCCCTTTACCCCAAAGAACATTGTGCCAAGTTTGGTTGAAATTGGGCCCAGTAGTTTAGAAGAAGATGAAAATGTGAAAAGTTTACTACATCAACAACGACACACAGACAACGGACAAATTTTCGTAGTTGAAAAAAAAATTTAGGCATATTAATGCGCAATATTTATTACATGTACTATTAATTAAAAAAGAAATCAAATTATGTTTTTTTTTTGTTAATTAATTATTAAATATAAATAAGTATGTATCATAATGAAATTAATAATTAAATGAATGTTTCTGTAATACATGCCAAAAATTGTATTAATAATTGAATGAATGTTTCTGTATTACATGCCAAAAGTCCTTAAAAACAATGTAATTTGAGATTATATATGTTTTGGGAAAATTTTTAACACAAGTATAGAAATTTACAAGATGTACAGTGGTTTACGAGTCTACAGGTCGATAGGTATCAGGATGATAGGTCTACGGGTCGACAGGTCTACAAGAAGACAGGTCTATGGGAATTTTGACAGTCTAGGGTCTACTTGTCTACAGAACGACAGGTCCACGGGTCGACAGGTCTATGGGGTTTCAGGTTGACAGGTCACGGGGCTAAAGGGCTAGGGTCTACAGGTTGAACGTCTACAGTTCAAAAGGTGTACGGGTCGACAGGTCTACCGGTCTACATGCCATTTGAACAAAATATAGGATTATAAAAATGACAGGCTAGGTTACAGGTCGACATCATCCCATTTCATACCTGTCGAATGAAAACCCGTAACCTGACGACCTGTGTACCTGTAGACTTGATATACGCGTTTGATATTACAGGACTAAATACTATATATTTATGTCAGTTTGTATTTTTTGTGTATTCATATATGAATATTTATGAAAAAAATAATATTTATTTATATGAAAATGATAAATATTATGATAATTAATAGTTTTTTTTAAAATTTCAAATTAGTATTACAATTAAAAGGACTATTCACCCCAATTTCAATATGAGTGAATCCGCAGGAACTACAGATCCGTATACATACTTGACCCGAAAGGAAAAATAGATTTATGGAAAGGGAGTAGTTTCTGTTATGGATTTGGTAAAAAACACACAACTTATTTATAGTAACTTGCATCGACTTAGAAGTTGATGACACTGAAAACGTGCTCTTTTCGCGTACTGTAGTAGACTAAAACACCATAATTATGCTAGTGAAAATAGTTTATTGAAATATGAAGATAAGGAATGTGATCATTCTCAAGAGTCCATTTAAACATAACAGATCATGATCAGAGACAATATAAACCTTTTAAAAACAGTGGTAAAACCACGTAGGGCCTTTGAAAAAAACATTCCCTGTTAAACCGCAAATCCGCCCATGCTCTTTCCATTCTGGAAAAGTGCAGTAATCGGGAAAATAGAATTAGTTTTCAATTTTGAAAAAAAATTCAAACATTGAAAGATTGTTTTTGCAAACATGGCCATTGTGTCGACATATGCTTTTTTAAAGGGAAAGTCTAAACACTGCACACTAAAGAGTTCTAATTGTAGGGTAATTTTATGCTGTTAGTGTGATCCTAGAAGTGATATAAAAAAAGGTTCTTTAGAGTCATTTACATAATTTGTAATAACTAGAATAAGCTAAGCAATATATTAGACAAATAATAAGAAATTGAATTCAAAATTTCCATTAATTTTCCCAATGTAAGTAAACAACCGTGTTTCTGTTAGCAAGGTTGTTATCTTTGAACATTTTTTCTTCAGAATCAAGGCGGGGCCCAGTTGAAAATGAATTATATAAATAGTCGCAATATGCACATTTATATGATATATTTTTTTTAAGTCCAAAAAAGCATATTTTGTTAGTATTTAGAGCTTCGTTATCTTCACGCTTGAAAACGAGAATGTTGGTATCTTTAATTCGGTACAAACACATTCTTAGCATTAATGAAATGACAAATCTTTTGAACTGGTGTAAATAATTTCATTATGTTAAATGACAGTATGAGATATGCAAATCACATCCTTTTCTGTTAGTGGTACGATAAAAAAAAATGGTCAGAATTTTTTTTTTTTCTTTGACGAAGTCAGAGGTTAAAAAATTGATTACTTTACTAATCACGAAAAATGATGCATATACATTTAAGAAATAAACAACAATGTTAAAAAGTTATCTGGGAAATAACTTTTTGTAGGTCGTGTGATCAAATCCTATATATACAGAGTAATCGACCACATGCAATTTTTTATTGATAATCCAGTGTCTATTCTTGTAATACTAGAATAATATATTAATTCCGCAGACTTTCACGAAAGTTTCATAAAGAATTTTTGGTATTTTTGACGAGATTTGGTTTCCTTTCCCAAAGCCCAGAAGGATGAAATTAAGTCGGAATTTTCATCAAAAGAGCTTACATTTAATTATTATGCCCCCGTAAACGAAATTTTTATGTTATATAGCTTTTGTGTCCGTCCTTGTCTTCTTTTTTTCTGTCCGCAACAATTTTAACCTTGCCCATAACTTTTGATTTAGTGGAGGTATGACTTTCATATTTCACATGGGTATTACTTATAATAAGGCATTTTTGGGGTAACACCAAATTTTACCTTTTGACCTTGATCTTGTAGTTTGACCCCAAATTTTACACAAAAATTCCAAACTTTTACTTTGGCCATATCTTTTGAACACTAGATACCAGGACTTTTATACTTCATATATGTATTCTTTGTGGAAAGACCTTTCAATGGATACAAGCAACTTTGATCTTGACCTTGGAGATTTTTTTTTCTTATGAAAAAACTTTAACCTTGACCATAACTTTTTAACGGTAAGGGCTAAGGCTTTCATACCTCACATAATTATGTAATTCTTGTAAGGAGACCTTTCATTAGATACCATGAACTTTGACTGACCCTTTACCTTGGAGTTTGACCTACTTTGAAAACGCAAATCTTGACTATAACTTTTAAAGGGTTAGAACTAGTGCTTTCATACTTTACAAATATGATCCTTGTGACAAAACCTTTCATTTGATATCAAGAACTTTGACCCGTTGACCTTGACATTGGAGTCTGACATACCTTTTAAAATTTCTAACCTTGGTCATTTCTTTTGAACGATTGGGGCTAGGGCTTCCACACTTCACATATGTATTCTTTGTGACAAGACCTTTCATTGGATACCAATTACCTTGAACTTTTGACCTTGAAGATTTTGTACTTTTGAATAAACTTTAACCGGGCCCTAACTTTTTAACAGTAAGGGCTAGGGCTTTCATACTTCACATATGTAATCCTTGTGGAAAAAACCCTTCATTGGATACCATGAACTTTGACTGATCCTTTGACCTTGGAGTTTGACCTACTTTGAAAACCCCCAAAACCCTTTACTATAACTTTTAAAGGGATAGAGCTAACAAGTGCTTTCATACTTTAGAAATTTAATCCTTGTGACAAAACCTTTCATTTGCTATCAAGAACTTTGACCATTTGACCTTGACCTTGGAGTTTGCAAAGTATTCTTTATGACAAGACCTTTCATCGGATACCAGTTACCTTGACCATTTGACCTTGGAGATTTTGTACTTTTAAAAAAATTTAACCTTTAGTCCTATGTGATCCTTGTGAGAAGACCTTACATTGGATACCAAACACTATCCGTTGGCCTTGGAGTTTGACCTACTTTTAAAATTTTTTAACCTTTGTCATAATTTTTGAAGGGTTAAGGCTAGGACTTTCATATTTCACATATGTATTCTTTGTGGCAAGATCCTTCATTGAATACCAATTACCTTCACTTTTTGACCTTGGAGATTTCCGTACTCATCAAAAAAGTTTAACCTTGGTTACTTTATATTTCAAAATTGTATTTCCAGTGAGAATACCCTACTTTGGGTACCAGTATATTAAATTTTCATTTAAGAAAAGTTTATCTTTGCTATGTTGCCATACGGGAGCATAAGTGTTTCACAAACACATCTTGTTTTTTTTTTTTTAAAATTTTTATTTTGATGCCAAGGCGTAAAACTACCAGGTAAAATATTTTTTTAAAAAAGAGTTGCAGTAAAATTGCCATTTGATTGCTATTACAATTAAAGTGAAAGAATTCAACAAATATTTATTTTAAAATCAATATTTGTTTATCTCTTTTTTGGTTTCCAGGAAGGGTGTTCTCAAAATTATAACAATAGAACAATACAAACCCTTTTTAAGTTCATATACTTCAGAAGCCGCGCGAAATGCTAGCTAGTAAAACGAATATAAAATTCCCAGTTCATAAAAATATTCTTTCCCAAAGACAACTGCGCCGTAATAAAACAGATATAAAAAAAAGTTGTTTTTTATATCCAGCGTAAAAAAGAGCAATTTTTTTTCATTTCACATTATATTTTATAACTAGTTCTAATTGTAACGGGAACCGTTACAGTTTCCCAAACGCTCCCCAACTCCCCTTTTTGGGGCCAATTTTCCCCGTAAGCATTATTAAATAAGACAACATCTGTGCATTTTTTACTTTAACAACATTTTCCCAAAAGGATACCAGTTATATTCAAATTTTAACATTGAACGCGTTCCCATGGAATGCACGTGCATAATGATCATTTAATCTTGTCTCCCATATATTTAAATATCATATTAAAGCATTTAGTCCAAAAGTATTAAAAATCATTCATTCAA
>NW_026941119.1:0-12763 GCF_032062105.1 Saccostrea cuccullata
TTTTTTTTGTAGTTTTTAAGTTGCTGGGGCGGTGGGAAGGGTGGGGGGGCTTGGGAAGGGTTGGTAGGGGGGGGGGGGTTTTAAGGTTTAAAAAAGGCCCCCAAAAAGAAAGTTTGGGGTGAAAGGGGGGATGAAAGGGGGGGGGAAAAGGGGGAGGTTGGGAAAGGGAGGGGGGGCCGGGAAAGGTTTTTTTTAAAAACCCCGTTAACCCGGTTGGGAAATTGTTTGTTAGAAATTGTAGTAGGGGAAAGGAAAAAAATATTAAAAGGGCAGGAAAAGTAACTAGGTTTGAAGGGGGGGGAAAAAAAAACCCCAACCCTCCCCCCCCCCTTTTTTTTCCCCCCTTTTCCCAAATTTTTTCCCAACCCCCCCTTTTTCCTTTAAAACCCCCCTTCCTCCCTTTTAAGGGGGGAAAACCCCCGGGGGGGTTTCCCCCTACAAACCCCAACAACTACCTAAAAATAAAAAACTTTAAAAAACAAATAAAAATTCGGGGCCCCCCCCCAAAAAACCCCCCCCCCACTTTCCCCCCCCCCTGCGGCCCCCTCCTTGGTTTCCCCCCCCTTTTTTTCCCGCCCAACCCTTTATTCCCAAAAAAAGGGGCCCCCCCCCTTTTTTCCTTATTTTAAACCTGGTTGGGGTTGGGGGGGGGGGTTTTTTGTTGCTGAGTTTAGGGGGTCCCCTTTGGGGTAATAGGGGAGGGAAGGGGGGGGGTTGCGAGGTAGGGGAAGGTGGTAAGTTTAAAGGAAAGGGTCTACTGGGAAATTGGGGGGGAAACCTAAAGGGGGGGGCCCGGGTTTTTGCCCAGGGGGTTTTGGTGCCCCGGCCCGGGGCCCCCCCCCCCTTTTTTCCCTTTTTAACGGGGAAAATAACCTTGGCCCCAAAATGGGGACTACTTAAAATGAAAGGGAAATTTTTTACGAGGTTTCCCCAAAAAAAAAACCCACAAGGGGCCGGGGAACGAAATCTAGAGGGGAACCCCAAAGGGGGTTTTTCAAGTTGAAAAAATTTAAACCGGGGAGAAAAAACCCAACCAAAAAATTTAAATGGGGAAAAAAATCCACGCGAGTGAAGCGGGGAGATTTTCCAGTGGGAGGGAAAAAATGGGCCCTTTAAACCAAAACCTGGGTTAGGTCCAAGTTTTAAAAACCTAAAAGGGTTGGTTTTTAGACACGGGGGGGAAAAAAGGAACCCGGGGGAAAATCCCCCTAAATTTGGGGGGGGGCCCCCTTGGGGGCCCCCAAAACCCCAGGGTGAAAGGCGCTAAAGGGGCCGGGGTGGTTTAAGGTCGGGGCCCCCCCGGGTCAATTTTTTACAAAATTCAAAGGGGGAAAAATTTTAAACGAATGAGAAGGGTTCCTGTGCGCTTGGCTGGGTTTGGGGGCCCGGGGAAAATCCGTTCGAAACGGGGGCCCCAAAAAAAAAGCAAAAGATATTTTATCCCGCCCATTTAAAGGGTTGGGAAATTTTCCCAATGGGAGGGCCGCCCTGGGCGAACCAAAACAATGGGTCCCTGGGGCCCCAAATTTTTTTTTTTTTTTAAGGGGCGGCTCCCGGAACCTTTCCCGGGGGTTAAAACCCCCCCTTTCCCCCCCCCTTGGGGTCCCCCCCCCCTTAAAACGGGGAAAATTTTATTTGGCCGGCCGACCCCAAGCACGGTTAAAGGGGGGTTTTTTCCATAAAAAAAAGTGGTAAGGGGGGGCCAACTTAAAAGGATTGGGTCAGGGGGGGCCGGGGTTGGGGCGAAACCGGGGGGCCCCCAAAACCCCTAGGGGGGTTAAATTTTTTTCCTTATGCCCCAGTGGGCCCGGTTCCCGGGGGTTCGGGGAAAAACCCCCTTGAAAAGCCGGACCAGGGGGGAAATTTTAATTTAAAAAAAAGCTTGCGAGGCCTCCCGGGGACCCAAGTATTTTCACCTCGGCGGGAACAAAAAGGCGGGAAAAGGGGGGCCCGCCCTTTTAAAAGAAAGCCCGCACTTTGTCGGGCTTTGGTCCAAGAGATCAAACCCCGCTTTTTGGCATTAAATTTTTCACTTTCATTCGGGGGGGGTCACTTGGCAACACCAACGGGATCCAATGCTTTGTTTTAATTTGGTTTTTTGGGTGGGGAAATGGGGTTTTTGGGGGAAGCCGACACCCCAGGGCCCGGCCGCGAGGGTCCAGGAAGGGTTGGCGTCCCAGTGCCCTTTACGGGCCGCCCAGCCCCCCCCCGGGGTTTCCCCCCGCCCGGCCCAGGAGGGAAGCCAAACCCTTTTCCCTTCACTAAGGGCTTCCCTTACCTACAGTTTTTCCCCTGAGGCTTTTTGGGGAAGTCTTTGGCCCGGGCCAAATCCTTCTCCCCCGGGTTTTAAACCTGCCCACACCGGGGCTTTTCAACATCCCCCCTCCCAAGGTTAGGGGGTTCCCCTTCAAAAAAAGAAACCTTGGGGGGTCCCCGGGGCCCGGTTGTTTTGGTTCCCCCCCAGGGGAGGGGTTCCAGGTTGGGGTTTTAAAGATTTTTCAAGGGAAGGGATAATTGCTTTTTTTTTTGCTTTAGCATCCCCTTTTTAAAAATTATTACCTTAGGACCCTACCCACCAACCTTTTACATGGAAACCCTTTCCCCTTCAGTTTTAAACCTTTTTTTTGCCCCACCACCAAACTACTGGGGGCTACCCTACCCCCAGCTTAAACTACCCACGGGCCCCCTTTCCGTCCCCTTTCACCCCGGGGCCTATTTCGGGGGGGTAATGCGACCCTACCCATCCATTTTTAGGGGGGAATATTTCCTGAGTTTTAAATTTAGGGTTGATTTGGAGCCTGCTGTTTTCAAAAATTTTTGGTTTCCTGGCTAGTTGGCATTTAAAGGTTTTTTTCACCCAAGGAGTTTGTTACCAAAAAAAGGTACCCTATCCATCCCCCCCTTCATCCAAATCATTCTTAATTTTGTTTGGTAGGTTGGGTTGTTTGAAAGGTTAAATTTTGTTTTGGTAAATTAGGTGGTGGTATTGGGGGAAATTGGGGGGTACTAGGGTTGTTAGTTTTTCCCCCAGTAAGTTTTGTGATTTAGTAGAAGTGGGTTAGGTTTTTGTTATTTTAAGTAGTTAATTTTGGGACCAAGGGTTTTTTTTTAGTGGGGGCGGGGGTGGGGGGGGGCGGCCAGGTACCACAAAACCCACTGCCTTTACTTTATTTGCCTTTTTTTCTAAAACCCAAACTTCCAATTTTAAACCCTTTCCTTTTTAAACCTACCCACCTTCCCCTACCTCCCTCCCCCACCCTCCTACCCTAGTTACCCCTCCCAGGAACATACCCAGGCGAAAATGACCAAACAACAAACCCCTCCTTTTCCCCCCCAACCCCAACCACTTAACCCCCCAAACCCAAAACCCCCACCTTTCCCCCCCCTACCCCAAAAACCTCCCCTGCCCGGAAAAATGCCAGTGCAACAACCCACGCAACCCCAACCCCCCCCCACCACCCACCTCCCAACCCAACCCACCACTTTTACCCTTTCCCCTTAAATTTCCCCTCCCTTTCCCTTCAAAATTTTTTTCAAATTTCCCTACTATTGTTTCTACACCAATTTTACCTTAGTACTAACCCCTTTTTGGGGTACTCAAAAAACCCCCTTAAAAAAAAAAAAAAAAAAAAAAAAAAAAAAAAAAAAAAAAAAAAAAAAAAAAAAAAAAAAAAAAAAAAAAAAAAAAAAAAAAAAAAAAAAAAAAAAAAAAAAAAAAAAAAAAAAAAAAAAAAAAAAAAAAAAAAAAAAAAAAAAAAAAAAAAAAAAAAAAAAAAAAAAAAAAAAAAAAAAAAAAAAAAAAAAAAAAAAAAAAAAAAAAAAAAAAAAAAAAAAAAAAAAAAAAAAAAAAAAAAAAAAAAAAAAAAAAAAAAAAAAAAAAAAAAAAAAAAAAAAAAAAAAAAAAAAAAAAAAAAAAAAAAAAAAAAAAAAAAAAAAAAAAAAAAAAAAAAAAAAAAAAAAAAAAAAAAAAAAAAAAAAAAAAAAAAAAAAAAAAAAAAAAAAAAAAAAAAAAAAAAAAAAAAAAAAAAAAAAAAAAAAAAAAAAAAAAAAAAAAAAAAAAAAAAAAAAAAAAAAAAAAAAAAAAAAAAAAAAAAAAAAAAAAAAAAAAAAAAAAAAAAAAAAAAAAAAAAAAAAAAAAAAAAAAAAAAAACCCCCCCCCCCCCCCCCCCCCCCCCCCCCCCCCCCCCCCCCCCCCCCCCCCCCCCCCCCCCCCCCCCCCCCCCCCCCCCCCCCCCCCCCCCCCCCCCCCCCCCCCCCCCCCCCCCCCCCCCCCCCCCCCCCCCCCCCCCCCCCCCCCCCCCCCCCCCCCCCCCCCCCCCCCCCCCCCCCCCCCCCCCCCCCCCCCCCCCCCCCCCCCCCCCCCCCCCCCCCCCCCCCCCCCCCCCCCCCCCCCCCCCCCCCCCCCCCCCCCCCCCCCCCCCCCCCCCCCCCCCCCCCCCCCCCCCCCCCCCCCCCCCCCCCCCCCCCCCCCCCCCCCCCCCCCCCCCCCCCCCCCCCCCCCCCCCCCCCCCCCCCCCCCCCCCCCCCCCCCCCCCCCCCCCCCCCCCCCCCCCCCCCCCCCCCCCCCCCCCCCCCCCCCCCCCCCCCCCCCCCCCCCCCCCCCCCCCCCCCCCCCCCCCCCCCCCCCCCCCCCCCCCCCCCCCCCCCCCCCCCCCCCCCCCCCCCCCCCCCCCCCCCCCCCCCCCCCCCCCCCCCCCCCCCCCCCCCCCCCCCCCCCCCCCCCCCCCCCCCCCCCCCCCCCCCCCCCCCCCCCCCCCCCCCCCCCCCCCCCCCCCCCCCCCCCCCCCCCCCCCCCCCCCCCCCCCCCCCCCCCCCCCCCCCCCCCCCCCCCCCCCCCCCTGTCGACCGCGGTCGCCTCGGCAGCGGGCGGTTGCTCCGCCGCACTGCCCCATGTAGTAGGTTTTGGCGCTCGGGACATACCGACATTGACCTGGTGCACCATGTAAAAACACACTTCTAGGGCCCCCCCGGGGATGCCCCTTGGGTCACACATCCCTAGGGTCAAGCTACCCCGACCCCCCAAAATGGGGGCCCCAGCCCCCCGTTAAGGGTTCCAAACGGACCCCCGAGAAAATGAAGATTTTTTCCCTCGGAGACTTTTGCGCGGAGAGCTCTAGGGAAATTGGGTTTTTTGGGGTTTGGTTAGGAGGGTTCCATTTGTTAAATTCCAGGGTTGGTTGGGTTATTAGGGTTTGGTTAGGGTACCTAGAAGGGTTGGTTAGTCAAAAGGGTAACCAGGGGTTTGTTGAATAGGGTTTGGGAAGGAGGGTTTGGGGGGAGGGGTTAAGGGATTAATTAGGTTAGGGTTAGGTGCCAGGGTTTAGGTTGGCTTTTAGGGTTGGGTTAGGTTAGGTTATCAGGGTTGGGTTGATATGAATTCGGGCAGGGCCAGGTTTAACCCCAACCCAACCCAACCTAACCCTAAACCCTAACCCTAACCCTAACCCAAACCCTAACCCTAACCCTTAACCCTTAACCCTTAACCCTAACCCTAACCCTAACCCCTAACCCTACCCCTAACCCTAACCCTAACCCTAACCCTAACCCTAACCCTAACACTAACCCTAACCCTAACCCTAACCCTAACCCTAACCCTAACCCTAGCTCAACATCTTACCCTAGCCCTAGTGCTAACCCTAACCCTAACCCTAATGCTAACCCTAACACTAACCCTAACCCTAACCCTAACCCTAACCCTAGCCCTAGCCCTAACCCTAACCCTAACCCTAGCCCTAGCCCTAGCCCTAGCCCTAACCCTAACCCTAACCCTAGCCCCAGCTCTAACACTAACAGCCTAACCCTAATTCGTATTCTAACCCTAAACCTAATGCTTACCCTAACGTTAACCCTAGCCCTTGTGCTAACCCTTACCCCTAATTTTTTATAATTTTTTATATCATGTAAAGAGAGAATGGGCTTCCCTATTTTCTTATAAATCAGTATGAAAGAAATGTTTTAGGAAAATATACTTTAATTCAAGTTAAATAATCAAAATATAATGCCAGAATCTCTCAGTTATCTTTTATGTGACCTCTGCTTAGAGGTAAGCAGCATTTTTGTTGAATTTTTCTAAGTCCTAACAAAAATAAAATTTCCCCCCTTTTGTTTAAAATACAGGGATTTTAAGTAGAAACAAGACTTATTTTCATTCGTATAAGTAAACCGTACAATTTTGAATCCAAAAATATTAGGTTCATGCGTATTCGACAAAAATAAGCCCCATTCAGGAGTCGCGACATGATGAAATCACTTAAGTTCCTATTAATTCATTGCGACATAATTTTTTGACAAATTCAGTGTTGCGAACAATTATAAAGATGTTATATTTTGATTAATCAATGCATTTTCTATTATTTTCTATTAGATAAGGACATAAAGTTCAAAAATTGATTTATGTTACATTTTACACTTTCAAACCCCAGAGTCAGATTTTATATTTCCTTTTTTGGCTGATATTTGTTTATTATTCAATTTATATTTGGTATTAGAGGAAAATCTACTTTTAATTAATATGAATAACCTGAAAATGGAAGAAATATTTGACAGCTTCACTCCAAATGACCTCTGCTCAGAGGTAGGCTGCATTTAAGGTGAAAATTTCTAAGTCCAAGCAAAAAAACATTTTCCTTCTATTTCTTTAAAATACAATGAATTAAAGTAGAAATAAGATTTAATTTCCTTCGTCTAACTAAACCGTACTATCAAAAAGCAAAAAATTTCAAATTGATGCGTAATCGCCAAAAATAAGAGCCAATCAGAAGTCGCGACACGTCGAAATCACTTAATTGGTCCTTGCTTTGTTGCAACATGATTTTTCGACTAACTAAGTATTGCGTACAGTTAGAATCAAGCTATATTTAGTTAATTCATCGCATATTCTACTTTGTTGCAACAATAACAGTGCATTAGGTTCACTTTTTATTTAAGTTACAATTTACACTTTCTAACCCCAGATTTAAGAAAATTCATTTACAGTGTTTTTTTTTTTATAAGAATACATGTAAATAAAAGGAAAAAAAGTAGAAATAAGAATTAATTAGTTTCGTCTAAGTAAACCGTACTATTATAAAGCAAAAAAATTCAAATTGATACCTAATCGACCCAAATTAGGACAAATTAGGAGTCGCGACATCTCAAAATCACTTAAGTATCTCTTGTTCAGTCGCGACATTATTTTTTGACTTACTGAGTATTGCGAACATTTAGAATTATGCTAAATTTTTTGAATTCAACACATAATCTACTTTAATACAATTATTACGGTGCAAAATGTTTGAAAATGTTTATGTTACATTTTACAGTGTCAAACCCCAGGGTTATAATTATACTTTTTTCTCGTATTTTTAGAAATACAGGTAATTAAAGTAAAATCAGGGTTGTTTTTTCTTCGTCTATAGCTAACGTACAAATATATAGTGGTATAGTTTCATTTTTTACGCATTCAACAAAATTTATGGCAAAAATGAAGTCGCGACATATTAAAATCACTTAATGCATTTATTTTTTGTTGCGACTTGATATTTTGTCAAAGTAAGTGTTGTGAACAATTTAAAACATGTTATATTTTTAGAATACAATTAGAAACATTGTATATCCTGTTCTTTCTACAAATATTAATTACTTTAGACTCTAAATACTGTGTTATGTTTTAAAAAATAATTTGATGACCTCATCATTTAAATATCAAGGTCAAAACTTGTTCTTTCCTGTTTAGTATTTCATTATAGGAGTAAACCATATCAATAAAAAGTATACCGAAGCATTAAACGGTCAAAATCTGTAAATTTCAATAATTTTGTTCTAACCCCAGGGGTAGAAAGTGTAAAATGTAACATAAATATTGTAGTCATACATCAGATTTATTTCTAGGAAAAATCAATAATTTTTACCCTAGAACAATATAAAAATATTTATTTTTAACTTTTAAATGCTAAAATGATTTCAATTTAGGGATTAAAAACATAAAAATATTTGGTTAAGGTCTGCGCTTTGGAGGGGAAAGTTTGCGCTGAGAGCTCTGCGCTACTCGCCCCCTCCGCTTGGACGACCAAGTTCGGTCTGACTTTGGAGGGGAAAGTTTGCGCAGAGAGCTCTGCGCTACTCTCCCCCTCCGCTTGGACGACCAAGTTCGGTCTGACTTTGGAGGGGAAAGTTTGCGCAGAGAGCTCTGCGCTAGCCTCCCGCTCCTTAGACGGCAAAGTCTTGTCTGACTTTGGAGGGGAAAGTTTGCACGGAGAGCTCTGCGGTAACCTCACGGTGCGTAAAACGACTAAGTTCGGTCGGACTCTGGAGGGGAGAGCTTGCGCAGAGAGCTCTGCGGTAACCTCACGGTGCGTAAAACGACTAAGTTCGGTCGGACTCTGGAGGGGAAAGTTTGCCCAGAGAGCCCTGCGCTAGCCTCCCGCTCCGGAGACGACCAAGTCTCGTCTGCCTCTGGAGGGGAAGTTTTGCTCAGAGCTCTCTGCGCTAGTCGCCCCCTCCGCTTGGACGACCAAGTTCGGTCTGACTTTGGAGGGGAAAGTTTGCGCAGAGCTCTCCGCGCAAAAGTCTCCGACGGAAAAATCTTCATTTTCTCGGGGGTCCGTTTGGAACCCTTAACGGGGGGCTAGGGACCCCATATTTGGGGGGTCGGGGTAGCTTGACCCTAGGGATGTGTGACCCAAGGGGCATCCCCGGGGGTGCCCTAGAAGTGTGTTTTTACATGGTGCACCAGGTCAATGTCGGTATGTCCCGAGCGCCAAAACCTACTACATGGGGCAGTGCGGCGGAGCAACCGCCCGCTGCCGAGGCGACCGCGGTCGACACGTCGGCCGAAAGATCTAAAAGCAGAACTGGATCTCAAGGGAGCGGTGTTAGCAATGCACAGGTTACGGTCAAACACCGCCTGGTTTTGTCTCGAGAAGGGTGTACCTCCGTCGGCAGGAGGAGAGCGCCCGGCGCATCGAAAGCATAGTAGCGGTCGGCCTTGGACGTTTCGGTAGTCCAGCGGTCGGCCGCTTCGCACGGCGTCCGTCAGCCTTCCCCCCGACCACTTCTTCGGGGGTCAGCCGCGCTGGCGGCCTATTTGAGTAGCGTCGGTCGAGTCCACGTCCCCTCGGACTCCAAAGACGACGGAGTAACAACGGTAATACCGGAGGGGACTGGAATAACATACGGCCGGGTCACGGGAAGAGCGGCCCCTCGCCAGTGGCGTCTTCGAAAGGTGGACGGTGATGCGGAAACGTCTGCCGCACGGGTCGGAGGCGCTTTTTAGTGGCCTTATCTGGTTGATCCTGCCAGTAGTCATGCTTGCGGTCGCCAAAGCTAAGCCATGCATGTCTAAGTACAAACTCTCTAGGCTGACAGTGAAACCGCGAATGGCTCATTAAATCAGTTATGGTTGTTAGATCTTTCAACCTACTTGGATAACTGTGGTAATTCTAGAGCTAATACATGCTCAACGAATTCCGACCTCACGTTACCCGTTAGCAACATTAGATCAAAACCAATCGACAGTTGATAGCAAGGCCGTCATTTGACCATAAACGACACGTCGCCGGGACAAGCCCGTGCGATCAGCTCAAAGTTATCCAGAGTCACCAAAAAGGACGGCCTTGCGACCGATTGGTTTTGATCTAATAAAAGCGCTCTTCCCGTGAGGTCGGAGCTTCGTTGCATGTATTAGCTCTAGAATTACCACAGTTATCCAAGTAGGATTGTACCATCTAATGAACCATAACTGATTTAATGAGCCATTCGCGGTTTCACTGTGCAAGAGTTTGTACTTAGACATGCATGGCTTAGTCTTTGAGACAAGCATATGACTACTGGCAGGATCAACCAGATAAGGCCACTAAAAAGCGCCTCCGACCCGTGCGGCAGACGTTTCCGATCACCGTCCACCTCGCCACTGGCGAGGGGCGGTGACCCGGCCGTATGTTATTCGTTGTCCCCTCCGGTAACCGTTGTTACTCCGTCGTCGGGAGTCCGAGGGGACGTGGACTCGACCGACGCTACTCAAAATAGGCCGCCCGCGTCTCTCCCCGAAGTGGTCGGGGGGAAGGCGACGGACGCCGTGCGAAGCGGCCCGACCGCTGGACTACCGAAACGTCCAAGGCCGACCGCTACTATGCTTTCGATGCGCCGGGCGCTCTCCTCCTGCCGACGGAGGTACACCCTTCTCGAGACAAAACCAGGCGGTGTTTGACCGTAACCTGTGCATTGCTAACACCGCTCCCTTGAGATCCAGTTCTGCTTTTAGATCTTTCGGCCGACGTGTCGACCGCGGTCGCCTCGGCAGCGGGCGGTTGCTCCGCCGCACTGCCCCATGTAGTAGGTTTTGGCGCTCGGGACATACCGACATTGACCTGGTGCACCATGTAAAAACACACTTCTAGGGCACCCCCGGGGATGCCCCTTGGGTCACACATCCCTAGGGTCAAGCTACCCCGACCCCCCAAATATGGGGTCCCTAGCCCCCCGTTAAGGGTTCCAAACGGACCCCCGAGAAAATGAAGATTTTTCCGTCGGAGACTTTTGCGCGGAGAGCTCTGCGCAAACTTTCCCCTCCAAAGCCAGGCCGAACATGTTCGTCCGAGTCGAGGGGGCGACTAGCGCAGAGAGCTCTGCGCAAAACTTCCCCTCCAGAGGCAGACGAGACTTGGTCGTCTCCGGAGCGGGAGGCTAGCGCAGGGCTCTCTGGGCAAACTTTCCCCTCCAGAGTCCGACCGAACTTAGTCGTTTTACGCACCGTGAGGTTACCGCAGAGCTCTCTGCGCAAGCTCTCCCCTCCAGAGTCCGACCGAACTTAGTCGTTTTACGCACCGTGAGGTTACCGCAGAGCTCTCCGTGCAAACTCTCCAAAGTCAGACAAGACTTTGCCGTCTAAGGAGCGGGAGGCTAGCGCAGAGCTCTCTGCGCAAACTTTCCCCTCCAAAGTCAGACCGAACTTGGTCGTCCAAGCGGAGGGGGAGAGTAGCGCAGAGCTCTCTGCGCAAACTTTCCCCTCCAAAGTCAGACCGAACTTGGTCGTCCAAGCGGAGGGGGAGAGTAGCGCAGAGCTCTCTGCGCAAACTTTCCCCTCCAAAGTCAGACCGAACTTGGTCGTCCAAGCGGAGGGGGCGACTAGCGCAGACCTTAACCAAATATTTTTATGTTTTTAATCCCTAAATTGAAATCATTTTAGCATTTAAAAGTTAAAAATAAATATTTTTATATTGTTCTAGGGTAAAAATTATTGATTTTTCCTAGAAATAAATCTGATGTATGACTACAATATTTATGTTACATTTTACACTTTCTACCCCTGGGGTTAGAACAAAATTATTGAAATTTACAGATTTTGACCGTTTAATGCTTCGGTATACTTTTTATTGATATGGTTTACTCCTATAATGAAATACTAAACAGGAAAGAACAAGTTTTGACCTTGATATTTAAATGATGAGGTCATCAAATTATTTTTTAAAACATAACACAGTATTTAGAGTCTAAAGTAATTAATATTTGTAGAAAGAACAGGATATACAATGTTTCTAATTGTATTCTAAAAATATAACATGTTTTAAATTGTTCACAACACTTACTTTGACAAAATATCAAGTCGCAACAAAAAATAAATGCATTAAGTGATTTTAATATGTCGCGACTTCATTTTTGCCATAAATTTTGTTGAATGCGTAAAAAATGAAACTATACCACTATATATTTGTACGTTAGCTATAGACGAAGAAAAAACAACCCTGATTTTACTTTAATTACCTGTATTTCTAAAAATACGAGAAAAAAGTATAATTATAACCCTGGGGTTTGAAAGTGTAAAATGTAACATAAACATTTTCAAACATTTTGCACCGTAATAATTGTATTAAAGTAGATTATGTGTTGAATTCAAAAAATTTAGCATAATTCTAAATGTTCGCAATACTCAGTAAGTCAAAAAATAATGTCGCGACTGAACAAGAGATACTTAAGTGATTTTGAGATGTCGCGACTCCTAATTTGTCCTAATTTGGGTCGATTAGGTATCAATTTGAATTTTTTTGCTTTATAATAGTACGGTTTACTTAGACGAAACTAATTAATTCTTATTTCTACTTTTTTTCCTTTTATTTACATGTATTCTTATAAAAAAAAAAAACACTGTAAATGAATTTTCTTAAATCTGGGGTTAGAAAGTGTAAATTGTAACTTAAATAAAAAGTGAACCTAATGCACTGTTATTGTTGCAACAAAGTAGAATATGCGATGAATTAACTAAATATAGCTTGATTCTAACTGTACGCAATACTTAGTTAGTCGAAAAATCATGTTGCAACAAAGCAAGGACCAATTAAGTGATTTCGACGTGTCGCGACTTCTGATTGGCTCTTATTTTTGGCGATTACGCATCAATTTGAAATTTTTTGCTTTTTGATAGTACGGTTTAGTTAGACGAAGGAAATTAAATCTTATTTCTACTTTAATTCATTGTATTTTAAAGAAATAGAAGGAAAATGTTTTTTTGCTTGGACTTAGAAATTTTCACCTTAAATGCAGCCTACCTCTGAGCAGAGGTCATTTGGAGTGAAGCTGTCAAATATTTCTTCCATTTTCAGGTTATTCATATTAATTAAAAGTAGATTTTCCTCTAATACCAAATATAAATTGAATAATAAACAAATATCAGCCAAAAAAATGAATTAATAGGAACTTAAGTGATTTCACCATGTCGCAACTCCCGAATGGGGCTTATTTTTGTCGAATACGCATGAACCTAATATTTTTGGATTCAAAATTGTACGGT
>NW_026941120.1:0-13009 GCF_032062105.1 Saccostrea cuccullata
AGTAAAGTACCAAACATTAGCATGAAAGGAAATAATTTAGACACAGGTGTAATCCCAAACGAGCTAGAAGGTTTGACTCTTCTTGAAAAGAAAATGCTTAGCAAAATAAATGTATTAATGACATTAACTTTACTACCTGGTGGTCAGTATGCTAAAAAAGGATTAGTTTTAAATCTTCCTGTGAACATTGAAAACATAATTGAACAATTTCCACAGAATTTAGAACAGTGTCCTCTCATAGATCTAAAGTTTGAGAATAGTAATGGATCTGTATATGTCAGTAATCACCATAAAATAAGAAGCAAAAAATATGCTGAAGCAATGAATTGGGGAGTAAAAAATTGTCATTACAATACTCTGACCTTTAATGTAAGTAATGTTGTTTAAGAATTAAATAAGCTGAATAAAAGTTCAAGTACATTCAATAGGGAAGAAGAAGAATTGGAAGAAGCTGTAATGATTCCAGTGGATAATACTTGCAATACTTCAGATAATGCATATATTCATGTTCAAAGAAGTAAATCTGAACCTGTAAATATCTTGCTAACAGAACTTGGAGAAGAATTGGCATTTCCCTGACTTTTCGTAATTGGGAAAATGGATTTTGTGCCGAGCGCCCCCTAAAAGTAAATCAATCAATGTATTTAAAAGTGAGGCTTTACAATGAAAAAGGTTATTTTAGAAAAAAAAACATGACATATTTATAGCATCCTGCTGCATCGTTTAATATCTCTTTATTAAAACAAGAGTTGGGGATTCACATGAAAATTTTGAAGACGGTGCATTCGGGAGACCAATATTTTGTTACTGCTGGTGATGTTAAAAATATGAATGAAAATTCAGATCTTCTTGAAAATTCTTACATGTTCATGAAGAACATTAAAGGTACCGTTGCTTACTTTAGAAATGTTTTGTATGATCTTTTAGCAATTTTCAACAAGAGGCCCATGGGCCACATCGCTCACCTGAGAAGCTTTGACCATGCTATTCTTTCCTAGATTTCCCCCTTGTAATACATATTGTGACCCCATCCTATCCCCAGGGGTCATGATTTGAATAATTTGAAACATACACTACCCCAGAATGCTTCCACATAAGTTTCAGCTTATCTGACAGAGTGGTTCTTGAGAAGAAGATTTTCAAAGATTTTTCCTATATATTTCTATGTAAAACTTTGATTCCCCGTTGTGGCCCCGCCCTACCCCTTGGGGTCATGATTTGAACAATTTAGAATCTACACTACCTTAGGATGCTTCCACATAAGTTTCAGCTTTTCTGGCCCAGTGGTTCTTGAGAAGAAGATTTTCAAAGATTTTTCCTATATATTTCTATGTAAAACTTTGATTCCCCATTGTGGCCCCGCCCTACCCCCGGGGGTCATGTTTGAACAATTTAAAATCTACACTACCTAAGAATGCTTCCACATAAGTTTCAACTTTTCTGGCCCAGTGGTTCTTGAGGAGAAGATTTTTAAAGATTTTTCCTATATATTTCTATGTAAAACTTTGATTCCCCATTGTGGCCCCGCCCTACCCCCGGGGGTCATGTTTGAACAATTTAGAATCTACACTACCTAAGAATGCTTCCACATAAGTTTCAACTTTTCTGGCCCAGTGGTTCTTGAGGAGAAGATTTTTAAAGATTTTTCCTATATATTTCTATGTAAAACTTTGATTCCCCATTGTGGCCCCGCCCTACCCCCGGGGGTCATGTTTGAACAATTTAGAATCTACACTACCTAAGAATGCTTCCACATAAGTTTCAACTTTTCTGGCCCAGTGGTTCTTGAGGAGAAGATTTTTAAAGATTTTTCCTATATATTTCTATGTAAAACTTTGATTCCCCATTGTGGCCCCGCCCTACCCCCGGGGGTCATGATTTGAACAATTTAGAATCTACACTACCCCAGGATGCTTCCACATAAGTTTCAGCTTTACAGGCCCAGTGGTTCTTGAGAAGAAGATTTTTTAATGACCCAACCCTATTTTTATCTTTTCTTGATTATCTCCCCTTTTGAGGAGACATGGCCCTTCCTTTTAACAATTTATATTCCCTTTAACCCAAGGATGTTTTGTACTAAGTTTGGTCAAAATTGGCCCAGTGGTTCTTGAGAAGAAGTCGAAAATGTGAAAAGTTTTCAGACGGACGGACGGACGACGGACAAAATGTGATCAGAAAAGCTCACTTGAGCCTTCGGCTCAGGTGAGCTAAAAATGATTTACAATGGCCAGAACTTGGATTGACACTTAAGAATATAGATTTTAAAGATGCTTGTGGAAAATCATTTTTTCAGTCGATGAGGAAAGATCCTTTACTTGCTGCTACACATTTTGATAGAAGGTATAGAGCATTGCTAAAGGAACAGTGTTAGATTACTTTTCGTGCATTGAGTTTCAATATAGGGGGAGGCCTCGTGTTCACATGTTTTTATGGATTGATGGGCTAACTGTAATTATAATCAGGTATTGTCTGCAAGCTCAATCGCCGTGTTTGATTGCACTGTTTACCTCGATGCGATAGATGATTGACACGCCGAGAAGCAAAACTTTGGAGGTGCTTATGATAATAATCGGGTAACAACTACATGTATACCATGTTTTTTTTAAATTCGACTTTCTTTTTATCTGTTTAGCGTCTGCAAAAGTCTTTGTTTTTGTAACACCATGTTAGAAAAAACACAGAAAATAAATTATTTCGTCAAAATTTTTGATTTTGATTTTTGAATTCTGTCAAGTTTACTATATATTTGTAATTATATTTGTAGAATATGAAGTGTAATGTATATTATTTAAGTATTATTTCAACACTTTTATTTGATTTTGGCCTACAAATGAAAGGAACCTTCTATAAGGAAATAGGCTTACGAAATTTAATTGATTTAATGGCATCATTTTAAAGTTTCTGTTTTATTTTAAGGGGCTTTTTTGCCAATAGGTTAAGTTGGTAGATTTTTGAAATATGGGTGGATGCTAAACGCAGAAAAAAACTTTCAATTTCGCCTTGAACTTACAGAGAATTCTTCCCAAAAGATTCTATCCTGAAATAAAAAACAAAAATTGTAAAATTTTAGATTTCATTTTTTTGCAATATTTTACACAGACAACCGAGTATTTTATGAATATGTACAAATTTAAGCGTTCAATTATCAAATCGAGATTTCTTTTCCCTCGCAAGATCTGCAGATGGTGGCGGTGCTACGGGCGCAATAGACCTGGACAGTCTTCTCGGATCTCCCTCCTTCGGGTCCTGCTGTCTGTGGAACTCTTCTTTGTCCTCAATTCTCTTATTAGCTAGCACCCAGTTCATCAGCATTTCCGCGTGTTCATAAGTCTTCTTTTCTTTTACTGGATACACATTCCACTCTCCTGATTTCTTGTTGAGCGTTCTCTGAAGTCTGAAATATTATAATAATTATATGTAAAGTATTAAGTGATTTTATTAGAATACTATTACCACGAAAAAAGTAACTATTGACTAACTTGAAAAAGTTCTAAACATAAAGGAAATTGTAAAGATGGGGGTGTAAGAAACATATCAGATCAGATTTATTCATAACAATTTGGGGCCGATTAGGGCTACATGTACATGTAAAACAAAATACGTACACGCAGAAATCAAAATTTAACTGTAGATTTTTGTTAATTTCATTAACATCAAAATAGATATATTAGAGTCTCTAATTGCATGAAACAGTTCTTCAATGAGCAGTGTTTAGAGCTTTATTGACTTGGTTTTTTTCTGTCATTCGATACAGTATACAGAAAAATAGTGAAATTTAAGTTTTATGACTGATACCTCAAAATTCCATCTTTATTTTTGGTGGGCTCTCTGACTACATTTGGTTGTAATTTAGGGCTGCTAGAAGTTTTCTGAATGGGTATACAAGTGGAATGTATGAGTATCTTTTACAAGAATACATCAACATGACGTGGTAGCTTTCCAGATCATTTGTGCTTCTAAAAAGTAACAATTATGAAATTCATACTCATTTTGTTTTTAGTTAATTTCCTACATAATGAGCTAAAATTTATAAAAATCAAATCTTCAACAAATAGATTTTTAAATCTTACCTAAATTTAGATAATAATGTACGTTGTTAAGGAAGCACTTGTCCAGGATAACTTTCCTTAAAGCCTCATGAGCTGGGCTGCCCTTTTGTCATTCACACTTTGTTTCCAGTTGCATATGACAAAGGATCATGAACATACACTCACGCCCATATTACTGTAAGGCAGAAACCACTTATGTTTATCCACCACATGGTGCATAACACCAACCCATCTCCCCTAAAAACAATCACATATCTTAGACAAATCATCATTTTTCACTTTCAGTCATCCAAGTTATATTTACACTGCACTGACAAGGAAATTTGATACGTGCATTTGTTGCATTTTTCAAATAATAAACTTAGTTTTAATGTTTAGATGTTTAATGTTTAGACGCACATGAATTCTTCCATGTTGCCTGTATGCCGTTTTACACACATACCAAAAATGGTTAGTTCTTGTAAACGTTGATTGCCCTACTAATATTAACTTTAGAAACCTTCCATCTTCCATTAATCACTGTAACTTGTTGATGGTCTTGGATCAGGCTCATTTAGTTCTTCAACTTCTGACATGATTCTTGAAAACAATTTTTAATACAATGAATTATATAATTGAATCATGCATGCAGCGAGAAGTAAAACCTTGAGAAAGCTTTATTACTTGTGTTACCTAAAACATTTCAGACTATGCAGAATTTTTATTTTACCACTTCTTAAGTACACGGACGGATTAATTGGTCATTCTGAAAGGTGACACAGGTTAACATTTCGTTATTTTTTTTACACTGATGTGATTATGCTTTTACTGTTAAGTTTTCAAGTGGTCAATCAAGCTCCTGATCCAATTGGCTTCTGTTTGGATGCAGCTAGGATCTTTTTCTTCAGACCTGAAAATAAGACTTGTTTACAGAGTAAAATTAATATGTTCCATCTCAAACGGGCGTATAAAAATCAATAATATTTTAATTGCTTCATTTGATCTTTTAGATTCAGACATATTTATATCACAGATGATATTAATAACTTTGGAGATAACTCAGAAAGTAAGTCATAATAGAGTTAAACATCTGCAAATGTTGATTCCATACAAGATGTATGTATGTATTGTATATACATACGATTCAAATGAGGAATGAAAATAAATAGAATACCTCTTGTCACATGCCAAACATCGTAATGATGTGTCGTCTCCATCAAGTTCTCCTTGTCCACTTCTGTATTTGGACATGGCGGTCTGTCACTATCGTACCAATCTCCAAATCTTGGTCTTTCACCCAGGCAATAGTCCGCTCTAATCCTTTCTTTTACATTCCCAAGCTGATTTTACTTTCATTGCTCTAAAAATCTGAATCAAATTTAATACAATTAGTCAAAACATCAAGCAGACACCTCATGTACACACCTTCACCCCTTCACTGAATCCTTTTTAACATTTAATTCGCATGCACACTTTGTCAAATCTTTACAAAAAATTTGAGTAATTAATGATAAACTTTGCACAGTGACCACGGGAGTCCATCTCCGCCAATCCAGGGGATCTCCTCTCTCCAAAGCTCCACCTGATGGTGATTGTCCCATACACGAGCAGTTGAAATGGCTGGCTGGTGGGAATTGAAAGTTCTTCTGGTAATGGTAGCAAAAAAATAATTAAAGAGGATATATAAATACTTCATAATATAGTTCAGTTATAATGATCACCAAGTAAATGAAAATGTAACAATCCCTGAATGAAGTATGTCTTTTACGAGCATAGGGGTCATAGTCCATAAATATACAAGTTTTTAAAAAACCTTCATCCTTAACTCTTTAATTTAACTGAAAAAAGTGCAGCTTGAATTTTGATCTATTTTGATCTATTTAACTAATAGCAGATTTCTGGATAGCGTAGTTAATAGAAAAACTTACTAGCCATGGGGAATCAGATTGGAGAACCGGGTATACATGTATATTGCAATATAAATCAAAAATTAAGCAGTTAAAATTACAGCATTTTACAATCATATGTTGCAATAAATCACTTCATCTTATTCCTTGCAGTAATCTTTGAACTACGTTTTCCAATTCGTAATGATTCTGTCTGACATGCCATAGACACACTTTTCTTTTCCTAAAATAAAAAGACAAGAGATAAATAAGTAATCCATCCGTAGAAGTAGAGTTATGAGCTACATATATTACAGCAATATTTTTCTCTCTTCTCTTTCATAATACTTGCATGAATGGTTCATTTTCAAGAAATGTCGAACAAGTGCAAGTTGTTTCTGTTTTTTTTTTCAATTTGATTTACTCAATTAGAATTAATGCACAAGATTTTTGACTAATAAATATAAAAAAAAAAGCTTTTTGTTTAAACGGGGCAAGTGAGCAAATTTGTTTATTCCAATTTTTTATTTGGTATATTTTGGTTGACCTGGTCAATCTGTACAGAGGTATCTAAATTATGCCCCAAATAAACGAGATAAACATATTTCTTACTACATATCGGATCCTCACCAATCTATCCTTGTTTAATAAACAATGCATAATAACTAACATGTCATTGTTACATTCATGGAACTTAGGATTTAGAATCGAAAGTTGAATAGTAAGTTGAATACCTATCTAGATCAGGATCAAAATGTCAAATGTAAACGAGAAGATAATGACTTCAGATGAGAATCTAGAATTCCTTTCTTAAGTTATCATGGTTATGGCCTAACAGATAAATAAAAGATGTATTTGGAATAAAAAGAGAAAAATAATAAAATCATCCTTCCTTTCCGTTGGTTTCGTACTAAATGTGTAAACATATAAAAGCCATGGTCCAAGGAACGTAACAAATTACTCTCTCTCTCTCCCTCTCTCTCTCTCTCTAAACATCTCTCTCTCTCTCTCTCTCTCTCGTTGTTTGGATCCCAACACATTCATCGGTCGTGTGACTCTTCTTGTACTTCTTCAACACTTGTGTTTTCATGAAACAGCTCTGCAAATATCTGCGATAAAATAACGAATTCTTTAAACGTGTATGAAAAATACAAATTTGAATGATTAAGACATTACAGTGAATAGTCAATGTAGTTTATTTCTGTTTAACAAAAAAATTCCCAGGAAAGCAGTTTCAGTGCAAATTTATCAAAGTCTTTTTTATGTCTGACATTTTCTTTATCTTATTCCGAATTTGCTCACAAAAGTCAACAATTTCTGAAGTTAATATTTGTTTTATCGAATCACATACACACAGAGAACGAAAGAACTAACGCTATTCCTCTGGTGTTTTCCATTGGCTCCTTGCACTGGAGGCCCAGGGGTGTTTACATGGGGAAACTCCAAGAACACGTCATTCAGTTCTTCACGTTTCCCCTGGTGTAGACGCTTCTTCGTAGGAATCCCGGAGTCCTTCATGAGTATTAACCGACTAACATATTATGCGCAAACGGACTTTGTGCGAACGTGTTTTCGAGCGAACGTATTCTAGGCGAACTAGAAAACGAGCGAACGGCATCAAAGTCGAACGCGTTTCATGGCGAACGAACATACATGTTCAACTCATAGCAGTCCTCATTGAAATGGTCCTGCAGATAACTGTGTATTATTTCGAGGGACCGGACTACAGGAACGCCCCCCCTCCCCTTCGATATAGATCCCTGGGGTTTTTTTCGACTCTTTTCTCATAAATAATCTTTCATTGACAAATCGGAAATTACCTAAAACGAACGTTCTATAAAATGTACTCTACATTCTATATATTTGTATAGAAAGAGTGGGGTAGAAATTTTTCTAAAATGTTAGTTTAAGCAAATTCTATGAATTGATAGGACATTTTATCGCAAAAGTGTCATCCATATATAATTTATGTGAGAAAAGTCTAACAGGCCCGGGGTCTATATTGGGGGGTTGTTCTGTCCTCAAGCACCTGCGGAACAGACCAATCTGCCCACGTCAGCTACACAAAACAACACCAGGCCGCTTACAGTCGCTCATCTTTGTAAAAAACATGAACCGACACGCATTGCTACATCCTGCCAAAAAACACATGTATCCGACACTTTTACTGGCCATTAACCCTTGGAAAATACAAACTCACTCGGAGACTTTCTAAAAATGGAGCAAACTAATGTGTTGTGACGTCACGTCTGCTTTGGCTTGGAATAGCCTCTTTATCGGTAACGTCAAGGTGTATATTTATATTTTTTTTCAGTTTTTTGTGCAATGGATTATCTTTTCCTCTTATTTCAATGGCTGCATACATTTCTGCATTATCCTTACCTCTAATTTTAATGGCTACAGACTTTTCTGGATGATCCTTACCTCTAATTTTAATGGTTACAGACTTTTTCTGGATCATCCTTACCCCTTATTTTAATGACTACAGACTTTTTCTGCATTATCCTTACCTCTTATTTTAATGGCTAATAACTTTTTCTGGATGATCCTTACCCCTGATTTTAATGGCTACAGACTTTTTTCTGGATTATCCTTACCCGTAATTTTAATGGCTACAGACTTTTTAGCTACAAGGTCATCCCTGACCCATTTTCTTCTCTCCTTCACTTGCTTAAACACTTCACAAGTCAAGTTCCCGGCATCTGCCTTCTGTACGTCTAGAATAAATCGAAAGAACAGAGGATGTTTCTTACCTGAATTACGCCTATCAAGGTCAAGATCAAGTACGAGCTATGCAACTGCATTAATATTTATTTACTTTAACCTTTCCTTTGACCTTGACCTCACTTTTAACTACATAATACAAGATATATTTATCAAACTTAGCATGCTGATACGTATTTGTAAGAAATATTCAAATGAATCAAGAACGTTCCGGAGCATTCATGTCTTATGAACATAGTTCTAGTTTAAACTGCCAATGAAAAATGAAAAATTTTAATGAAAAATTAAAAAAAAGTCATGAATATGCATTAACCTTAGCCATAAATTTTGAATAGTTGGTTCTAGGGCTTTCATATTTCACAAGTGCATTTCTTGTGACAAAACTTTTATTGGGTATAAAAATATTTTACCCATTAACCCAAACCTTAAACCCAATTAAAAAAAAATAACCTTGACCGTAACTTTTGAACCGTTAGAACTAGGGCTTTTATATCTCAGAGGTCTATTTCTGGCGACAAGACCTTCCTTTTTTGATACCAACAATTTTGAACTCTTGACCTTGACTTTAGAGTTTGACTCACTTAAAAAACTTTATCCTTGACTTTTGAACCGTTAGTACTAGTTTTGATATATGAATATCACAACTTGATTTAAATTCATTTCTTAAGGTAGGATTCTTCTCACACAAAACTGTATTTCTTGTATTTAAAGATTAATGAAAGAATAGAATGCCTATAGTGCGACAATTAAGAAGTGAAAAATTTAATCTCAATTATATCTAATTTTTATTTCATATTTCATCTAATATTAAAGTATACTTAATGTAAAATATCTATAATTTACAAAAATCCCACAAAGACTGAAAATATTTGCCTATGAAAAAGCATACATAGACTTAAAAGAACAAAAACGATCAGTTTTCATACTTTAACAAATTTTTTTCAATATGAGTGGGCCTTCCCTCCAAGTTTTGAAAGATAATCCTAAAAGTTTGCGATAAAAAAATATTTTTTGGTTTACAAAAAAATGAAGCGAAGACCAACTATACCTGAAATGTACACTTTTATGACAAAACATTCGCATCCTTCCGAGTAATACTTCAAGTCCATTAAGTCAAGGGTCATATCACAAACATGATTTAAATGCCCCTAATCATCATGAGCCATGTAGCATAGTGGTTAGCGCGTTAGTCTCAAAGCAGTATGATACTTTGGCAGTTTATTGCTGGGGTTCGAATTCGACGTATACTATCTACTATTTTTATAAATGAATTTTTTTTAAGAGATTTATTTTCTCTCAGAATTTTTTTTTTCATATTTTCATAAATTTCAATAAGGAGCTGTAGATTTAAATACTCAATTTATATATCAAATGTGATTTCTTAATATCTGACGCTATTCTATTCTATCTGAGGCATTCTGTCCGCCTTATCCCCCCATCTTCTTTTTACAGAGTCAAGAAAACAATATCACTAAGTGATGGTATCAGATAGATTAGTTTTGACAATTCTATAATAGAATCAAGATCAATCAAGGTCATTTTTTTTCTCCCTGAACATTATGAATGAAACAAATACTGCATACAATCATGCGATACGGTTCTCTTTTCTAAAGATTAAATATTTTTCTTTTTGCATAAAAAGATGTTACCATATAGGGTCTATAAGAAATCTATTATTAAATTGGCACAAATAGTTTAACAAAATGTATACTGGCTAATCTGAATTTTTTTTCATTTATTCGGATATATTAGGTTTTTTTTTTATCTGTCCTATATTTAAAATTTTCTGATTTTCACATATGATAAAGAAGTCATATCGAGATACAAAATGATACAAAAATAAAAAGATTTGACCGTTTATTAAGAGAATAAAACACTTTCTATGGATTTTTGGCTTATATCTGTACTTAGATTGGAAGCTTCTGAAAGTGAATATAATAGTAGTTTGTTTAAAAAATCATATTTATTTGATATATTTTTAAACGTTAATCCCTTATTATCAATATACATGTACATAACATTTGAAAAATCCTTCAAGTCTTTGATTGAGTAAAGATTTTGACTAAATTCATTGTTCTACAATAATTGTGAGAATCAGAAAAAAAGAAGTTTTCATACGCCATCATTCCGCCAAAAATATAGTCCCTGCTAGATTTTAAACACAGTTTAACATATCTATTTAAAGTTATACAATTACGATGAGAAAAGAAAAAATATAATCTTTTAAATCTCTGACATCTAGATATATTAGACATATAAGCAAATATACATTGAATATTTCAACTAGTCAGAAACCAGAAAAGAACCCTACCTTAAATATTTACATTTTCAATATTGTTCTTGAAAACTCTTTGCAAATTAGAAAACTCATGAACTATCATGGATGAGCATAAATATCTCTTTTGATACGTCACATGTCTTCGAATACGGGAAAGTAAAAACGGATCACAGAAAACATTACATGTTCAGACACTGGATTTTTACTTATTTTTTAAAAGAAAGTTTGTGGGACTCCAAAGTGCGACGGGACTTCAAAGTCCGATGGTCACGCCAAAGTCCGATGATCTGCGCCAAACCCCGATGGTCTGACACGCCAAAGTCCGATGGTGCGGAAATCAATTAACATTTATGCCGTCAAAGTAGCACTACCCCAAACCTCAATGCCGCGCAAAGGTCTTTAAAATAAGTATAAATAAATGCGAAAACTAGCCCTTATCTCTCAGATAGGTGCGAGACTAACGCTCGAAAAGTGCGTATTAACAATAAACTAAATATCTTGAGTAGGGGCAAGACTAACCCTTATCACTCGACTAGTGTGCGAGGACTAACCCTAATTCACTCGGGTTGTGCAATGCAAGGGCTAACCCTAATCAATCGAGCGGTGTGCGAGGACTAACCCTAATAGCTCTGGAAGGTGAAGGCAATAAGCAAAATCAATAAAATTGTATTCGAGGACAAATTCAGAAATGACTGCTTTTGAATGCAGGAAAACGGCGACAAGGATTGACGTCGGATTATTGTGACGTCATAAATGCAATTCAGGGCAACGTGTCTCATGGGAAATGAGCCATTGGACTTTAGTGTGACCATCGGACTTTGGCGTCCGTAACGACAGAGAGCCATCGGGGTTTGGCGTCACCATCGGACTTCAGAGTCTTACAAGTTTACCCTTGGCAAAAACTTTTGAACGGCTTTATACTTCACATAATATGAGATTCTACGACAAGAGCTTTTTTATATACCAAAAATGTTGACCTTGGAATTTGATTTAAAAAAACATTATCCTTGGTAATAACTTTGGAAATTCAAAAATTAGTGCTAGGGCTTTCATTCTTCACATATCTTATACTTTTGAAAAGAATTTTAAAAAATAAAAATATTGATTTTCTGACCTTTGTTTTTGACCTAATTTTTTAACCATGTAAAGTATGCTATTCTGATCAAAACATGCTTGTCCTGCAAGCAGTTCAGAGAAAGATTACAGTCATTAAAACGCTTGTTATTCCAAAATTTGTACACCTATTCTCAGCTCTACCAAATCCATCAAAGGAACTACTAAATGAGATAAAAAAATTCATTGTAATTTATTTGGGCATATAAGGTAGAAAAAGTAAAAAAGAAATACATTGATAGGAAAAATTGAAGAATGTGGACTAAACATGATCCATTTATCCTCCTTTATCCTTACTGACAACAGTAGAGCATGGCAGCCAATTTTATGCTGTATATTTAATTTAAAAATTTAACTTCGTTTTTTTATTTAACCAAAGAAAAACTCACAAAACTTTTGAATTACATTTAAAATGATTTTTGGAAAGATGTTATAAAAGCTCTTTTAATTGTTAAAAAAGATTTTTTGAGTGCTACAGATTATTTCTATACTGATATTAGAAACTTTGTTGATTTTTTACTACTATTTAATATTTAATATCAAGAGTACCGATAAGAGTCAAAATGGAGGTTACTTTTTATATGACAGATAGAGGCAATCAATTGGCAGCACCAGAGAATGAGTTATACAAAAAATGATGTCTGTGACAAGTATGAAATTTCTGTGTAAAATTATGAAAGATAAGAAATTTGTGGCACCAGAATCCAAAAAGTTAAAATTAATAAAGGAACCTATTACAGAAAAACACGGGAAATTTTCCTTCGGAATGCATTAATTTACACAAAGGACACCAAAATCACTTACTTTCAATATAAAATTCTTATGGGCTTCCTTTCCACAAATTCTTTTCTTCACAAGATAAAAATTGCTGAAAATAATTTTGGCTTTTACTGTCAACAGATCCAGAAACATTGATTCATCTTTTTTATGATTGTATTCATGTGACATTGTAATGTTTTAGAGAGATTTTGAAAATATAC
>NW_026941121.1:0-12951 GCF_032062105.1 Saccostrea cuccullata
CTTATCAAAATATGTCCCACTTTTGAGATATAAAGTGTCAAAGATTTAGCATTCTGGCCCCTTGTGGCCCCTAATTATGTAACATATGAAATTAAAATCATAATATACAGTTGTAGATTGTTGAGATGAATATTTTTGCTTCAATATTGTATAACAAAATATTGATCATTTAAGAGTTATCGAAAAAAGATTTTTAGCCCCTTTTGGTCCGTAATGTGATGAGTCAGCACTTTTTCATTGATATTATTTTAAGGATCTTGTCATTCTGCACAAATTTTGTTCAATATGTTATAACAAAATAATTATACTTTAAAAGATTTGATGCAAAATGTCTTAAAAAATCAGTCATGATTCGAGTCCTAAATTTTGACCCCTACCGAGCCTCCATACTAGGCACTTCCGGAAAATATCATGACCCAGGTGCAACATGGCAACATGTCCTCTATCATCCCTGAAATTTTCAGCTTTCTAGCTGAAGCCGTTTTTGAGTAACGCAACAGACACGGAGGTCCTCTAAATTTCGATCAAAGGGCGATAACTCTCGACTGAAAAGGAATTTCCAAAAAAGGACCTGCCGGAATTAACTTCAGATGTCAATGCATCAACCATGAAAATTTGGATAAAATCGGTCGAGCCATCTCCGAGAAATCCTCTGCACAAATTTTGTAAGAAGAAAAAAGAAGAAAAATAATAAAGGGGAAAAAGAAACCGAAGAATAATAGAAGGGTCTTCCGCTGAAGACGGAAGACCCTAATAATAATAGAGAAAAAGAAACCGAACGAAAACAATAAGGTCTTCCGTTGGAAACGGAAGACCTTAATAATAGCATCCACAAGTCAAGTCACGTCATTACGTAACGCTATGTGACTCTTACCAAAACATTGCTTTTTCAAACCCCAAATTTTACTGCTTTTTCGCTCTCAATGATTATTTCAAGAATAAAGATGTGAAAAAAATTATTAAACTTTGTTAAATATATTTTATTAATTTTATTTACCTCTCTTATAATTATATTTACATCAAATGAAAAATACGGTTGAATGCAAAACTTACACCTGAAATGTAGTAGGTAGTAATTGTCGCGCTTTTTCATTCCGCTGTTTCCAGGACAACAAAGGTGCGTGAGAATTTTCTTTTATAAAAACAGACGCTGGAGATTTTACAGAACAAAATGATACCAAGTAATTCATTACAGATGCAAATATTACCATGATAGAAGACTGCATAAAGTAAGTAGTTTTCAGACAAAATTTTCACCCTTTTCTAGAACGGGGTGCATATGTGTTACAACATTAGATCGATTCAGAATTTAATCCTCTTCAAATTAATATTCATAGTATCTTCATAAACCCCCGCGCTAAGGAGCGCTTTTAGAATAACCCCACACATGTTTTGAAATTTATTAAATAAACTGACGCCGTCAACGAAGCTGAGCAGTCACTGTCAATGAGCTTCAGCATACCCTTAAGGAAAAAGATGATGAAATTTCCTATCTCATGGAGCAGCTGCATGACTTCACTCACACCATAGTCATCAATCTATTTGACAAGAAAGAGAGAGCATTCACTCCAGAACTCCATTTGTGTGTGTACTCTCTTCTCGAACACAATGTCCCATCAACGAAAATTGGTAAGTTTTTTGTTTTTTTTTAATTCTGATTTGTTTACTTGATGTATGCACCAACATAAAGTAAATGTACATTTTACATATACGTTCATATTTTGATTTAGGACCAACCATAGAAGCCTGGTTGAAGTTAGCAGGAAAAGAACCTGACAGACTACCATCTCCATCAACAGTTGTTAATATGAATATACAAAGGCTCTGTCTAGCCAAAAAACAACTACAAGAAGAACTGTCAGAAAAAATCAACACAACCTTGCACACTGATGAGACATCGAAGTTTGGCATTAAATATGGTGGGTTTTCTGTTCGTGATGAAGAAGGTAATTATTTTGCATTAGGACTTCGTGAAATGGCCACAAAATCAGCACGAAACACACTGGACACATTTAAAGAAATTTTACAGGATATTTCTAACAACAACGAGGAAACCCAGAAGAATGTTGGAAACAAAATTATCTGCAATATCCAAAATACGATGAGTGATCGTGCCGCTACAGAATTAAAGTTTAATGAGCTATTAGAAAGTTACAGAGAATAACTGCTACCACATATACGGGGAGATTACCACGCATTGGATGATGTTGAAAAAGAAACAGTTAGCAGACTGAACAATTTCTTCTGCGGTATTCATGGCCTGGTGCATATGGCGAATGCGGCCCAGAAGGGATTTTGTGAAGCAGAAAAAGGGAATTTCGATGGAAACCCACCAATTTTTGATAAGAATTTCTCTAAAATTGATGAATCAGGTTGTTTTCGCTTAATAAGAAGTGCATGCAAGGCTTTTGCAAGAAGAGGTGATGAAAAGTGTGGGTGTTATGGGGCCTTCCGAACATACATGCAGCCATTTCTTACTGAAAACAGAATGATCTCACTTCCTCTGCAACCATTTAAGGGTCACAGATTCAACATTTTATTTCAAAATGCTGCATGCCTTTACTTTCTACATCCTTACATGACTGAATTTCTGGAGAAATCAGATATTGAAAACAAAAAACTTCTGAAGTCTGTTCTCTCAGATCTTAGAGTTTCTTTTTATGTTGCCTGACTGAAAGCCCTGGGATTGATTTCAAAGATGATTACAACACCCCTTTGAAATTTTCTCGAGAACAAGGATACTTTAATTGAAGACATGACACAAAATTATCTCCATCTATCAACTTATTTGGCGGATGTAACTGAAAATTTAGCTGATTTTATTAAGGGAATCTTTCCAGCTTTAACAGGAATAGACTTTAATGGCGAAAGAGTTTTTGAATTCCTGACCAAAGAGTCTAATTATGATACTGATGTGGAAATCATTCTACGTGTCCTGTTACCAGCGATCCGGAAAGTAGTACTGCATGTCTATAAAGACCACTTGCCAGATGGTAAATATGAAACTTTCACTGAGGAGCTCTAACTGGCTACTAAGAGTGTGGACAAACATAATTCTTATTCCGAGCGACTGTTCGCGTACATGGATCAAATTTTAAGAGCTAAACCTAATATATCAGCTCTAGCTCTTGAGGCTTACACACTTTTCCTAATGAACAAGACATCCACATGGATAATAAGAAACAAAGAGGACATGGAAGACCTTATTTCGGAAGCTAGAAAATCCGTATCCACTGAAAGAGATTTACTCTCAAAAAGAAAAGGAGAAATTCAACGACAGAGAGAGGAGAAACAAGAAGAAGAGTTCCGAAAAAGAGCTGAAAAAAAGAGAAGAAAACAAACACAACTGGAAAAACAGAGTGATGACATTATGTTCTATGGTTTATGGAAATCAGCCCGCGAGTGTAAATTGAGAATAAAGGAGTCAATGCTTTAAAAGCCCAGCTCCGGTACCGTAAAAATGTTCTAAAGCAGAATGTTCTCGAACAAAAACTGTTTTCATTTTCTAGAAAGAGTCATGATGGAAAAAGACAAACATTGACACACAAGGAACTTTTGTCAAATCTATTAAAAGTTCTGAAATCTGTTTAAATTAACCATGAAAATCAAATTACTACATTTTTTACATTGATTGCCTGTGTTAGTTGATTGTTTTTATACAAACACTATTACAAGATTAAGCTTTTGTATTTTAACTGCTTTTATAACTGTCAAGTGCCGGAAATTACTGGTAGATACCATACATTTAAAACATGTACTTTTAAACATTATAAGTAAGAGTACAGAGAAATTGTCAAAGATTGTCAATGAATTATGTTTTAAACTTCTATTACACACACAAAAAAGAATTCAGCTAAAGTGAATTTATTTGATGATTTATTTTTTACTACATCCTGATCATTTTCAGAGTTAAAAATTTTGACGTCATTTTTTAAGTGTTAACGTTGGCGCAATAATACGCATTTTTACTTGTGATGCACTGTGGTAGAGGAAGTGAAATTAACAATAAAATAATTAAGTGTGTCATTTTAAAGTTCTTTTACAAACAAACATATTATTTTCATTTAAAATCTAATTTTTCAAAGTATTTGCTGTTCATTCAAAACCAATACTCTGAAAAACAAAATGGTCCCACAAAAAAGCGCAAGCACTACTTTTTAGTAGTCTATTTTTAGTAACAACTTATGAATAGAAAACCAAAATGTTATATTTTCTTTTTCTACTCTCCATATGCTTTAAGACAGTATATAATACATGTGGTAAATATCAAATATAAAAAATGACTTGTGGATGCTAATAATAATAATAATAAAAGTGAAAAAGAAACCGAAGAATAATAGAAGGGTCTTCCGCTGAAGACGGAAGACCCTAATAAAGGGGAAAAAGAAACCGAAGAATAATAGAAGGGTCTTCCGCTGAAGACGGAAGACCCTAATAATAATAAAAGTGAAAAAGAAACAATAAAATAATAGAAGGGTCTTCCGTTGGAGACGGAAGACCCTAAAAATAGTGGAAAAGAAACCTAAGAAAAACAATAAGGTCTTCCGCTGAAGACGGAAGACCTTAACTAGTTTTAATTGTAACGGGGATCGTTACAGATGTTCCCCATACGCTCCCCAACTCCCTTCTTGATTCATTTTCCTGTAAGACTTTTTAAAAAAAAATAGGCTTAGTATCAAAGGATTTCATTAAAGAATTATCAAAACTACAATGATATCAACTATATCCCATTTAACGGATTGCACGCGCATGCACCTGCATGCAAGATGATCAAGACATGTTGTTTAAACCATTAATCTATCTTTTTATCGTGAGAATCAATCAAAATATCATAAAAATTTAAATGTTACCATTTTGGTAAGTTTACATGTTGCGCATGCACACGTGCATGCATGCATGTCCTTGCATTTAAATTTGATAGAAGCATAATGAAGGTATCAATTATACCTATTCATATTCGGAATTTCATCCCGTTTCGTTAAGAACTTAGAAAGTTACAGACATTTAAAGTTTCAGCCAATCAGATTGCAGCACACGTGCATGCGCATGTTTTCATGATAATTCTTTTATATCATGCTGTAGAACTTTATAGTGTATGAATATGTTCAAAATTTCAAAGGATTTTGTCGAAAAACAAGAAAGATATTGATACTTTTGTTTCAGCCGATCAGAGCAAAGTGCACGCACATGCGCGTGAGATCTTGCTATTTTGACCATGTCATCATGTCTATACTACTAATATATTCTCAAATTATGAGTTTCAAAGCATTTCATAAAGAAATAGAAAAGTTTCGGTTATATCTATTATATTGGTCATTTCACGTGTTGCACGTGCGCGCTCTTGCAAGCACGTGCACGCGGAACATGTCATCATGCCTATACCACTAATATATACTTATATTATGAGTTTCAAAGCATATAGTCAAAAAATAGAGAAGTTACGGCTATATCTATTGTATTGGTCATTTCACGTGTTGCACGTGCACGCTCTTGCAAGCACGTGCGCGCAAAATGACCTTGATTCCGCAAATCTACATAACATGTCTACTAACCCTAAAAAGGTTTTACCTACTTCGGGTGAATAGTTTACAAGATCACTCGCGGACAAAAAAGGACCCAGGAAGAAGAAGAAAAATAATAATAACTAGATACGATCTCGTTGCGAGCAACGAGAGGTCTTCCGTCCGATTCAGGAAAAAAAACTTGTAAAATCGAGCTGAAAAGTGATTCAAAATTTTGATCACAAGGAGGATTGAATCCAGGTCGCCAACGAGAATGCGCCTTTTTTTCTCTTTTTTCCCCAACGCGCGAACCATTTAGCTATTGGGAATACTGCTTTAAATATACTTGTGTATACTTTTGCAACAGTACACCTGTCTCAGAATCATAAAAGGCGGGCCCCTATTCATAATTTCGTGTCAAACGCCACGCGTAAATATTCGCACCTTTCCTTTGTACTGATCTATTAAAGAGGTGCAATAGCGTCAATGAAATTAATTAATAAAACATTCTTATCACCTTTATTTTATTTCGGCGTTAGGAAAGTATATTTAACACATTTTACACATTACATATCGTATCTAGTCCAGTAACACTAAAGCAGTGAAACGGAAATTAAGTTTTTAAGATTGACACTGAATTGCAACGTACTACTACGTGAGAGTCCAAGTAGTTTTTTGCATTTCATGTATCCTTATGTCAGAATGGTTTAATCAAACGCTCAGCTGCCTCCATAAGCCCCTACTCGCGAAATGGCGGAGTTGACAGAGACAGCCACCATTTTGGACCAGCTTCAGATTTTCAAATATTAATATCTAGAGTTCAGATTAACCAATATTAAAACAACTTATATAGTAAGCATCAATAGAAGTGTCTCTTTTAATATTCCAAAAATAAATGAAAAATATTGAAAAACAACGAAAGTTGAAAAATTGGACTTTTTGAATTGGCTTCCGGTAGCGACAGGAAGTACTGACGACGAACGAAAAGTCGCGTCCTGGAAAGTATCGATCTTCATCTATAAACTCTGAAAGTTTCAAATTGATATCTTTTACCGTTTTTGAGTTTAATCGTGGACAAAATGTCGTTTTAAAATCAGGAAAATGGTCCAAAACTTGGCACCAGAGAGGAATTTCCAAAAACTGTCTTGGAACTTTGAAGAGTATCTTACAACACATCTTTCCTGAAAATTTCATGTAATTCTATCCAGTAGTTGTCGAGAAATCGTGTCAGAAAAATAATAATAATAATAATAATAAGAAACAGTAGAACCACTATAAGGTCTTCCGTGAAGACGGAAGACCTAACTAGATGCGTTCTTGTTGCTGGGGCAGCAACAAGCAGGTCTTTCGACCGACTTCTCTTTTGCAATTTATGCTCTGTCATCCCTTGGAATAGATTTCTTAATGTATTTTTTTTGTTTACGTTCATTAACAGTAGTTTCTCAACACAGATCGTGATTGGTCCAGGTATTTCACGAAATATCTCCAAATATAGCTTTTAAAAATCGACAGAATCTTCCACACATGTTATAAAAGAGTGAAAAGTAATTTGCAACTGAAAAAAGACAAAAACAAAGAAAAAATTTGGGGAACGCCCCGAGCGGGATTCGAACCCCCGACAGTAAGACATAGTTTGGTTCCGTCATATCTTTGCAATAAACGCACGCATGAAAAAAATGAAAACATATATAGATATGGTTGAAGACGCTCTATAAACCCTGTAAATACAAAAGAAAAATATTGAAAAACAAAAAAGTTGAAAAATTAGACTTTTTGAATTCACTTCCGTTTGCGACCGGAAGTAGGAACGACAAAAAATGAAGGAAATTCGGCACATCTACATGTGATGCTCTTTTATGTCCATCAGTTTCAATGTCATAACTTAAGTCGTTTTCGAGAAAAGTAGTGTACAAAAATCCATTTAAAAAATACAATTTTCCCCCAAAATCGCGAATAGAAGCAAATTTTGAAAAAATGAAAAACACGTCTGGAGATATTAATCTGATGCATCTTTCCTGTAAAAATCTTTAAAATCCGTACAGTCACAGCTGAGATATCGCCATAAATATGAAAAAAGAATAATAATAATAATAATAGGAAACCGACGGAAAACAATAAGGTCTTCCGAAGGAAGTCGGAAGACCTTAACTAGATGCGTTCTTGTTGCTAGAGCAACAAGCGGTCTTCCGACCGACTTTTCGTAAAAGTTCTATGCTGCGTAATCCCAAGAAATAGATATCAGAACGTATTTTTTTAGGTTACGTTTATTCACAGCAGTCTCTCAACATACATCATGATAATTTCAGGTATTCCTCAAAATATCTAAAAAAAAAAATAGCTATTAAAAATCGGAAAAATATTCCATACGTGTTATAAAAGAAATAAAAGTCATTTGCAACCGAAAAAAGACATAAACAAAGAAAAAAAATTTGAAACGCCTCCAGGGATTCGAACCCCCGACAGGGAGACAAAGTTTGGTTCGGCCATATCTTTGCAATAAATGCACGCATCAAGATACTGAACACATGTTTGGAATTCTCATAAGACACACTATAAACCATATAAATCCTAAAGAAAAATATTGAAAAACAAAAAAGTTGAAAATTGGGACGTTTTGAATTCACTTCCGTTTGCGACCAGAAGTGAAAACGACGAAAAATAAAGGTCGTTGCCCAAAACGGAGTTCGATGTTCTATCACCTCAGTGAGTTTCACTTTCATATCTTTAGCCGTTCTCGAGAAAACTGCTGGACAAAATGCCTTTTAAAAAATACATAAATCCCCAAAAATCGCGAAAGAAAGTGAATTAAAAAAAAATGAAAAACATGTCAGGAGATATTCATATGATGCATTATCCCTGTAAAAATCTTTGAAATCCGTCTACGCACAGCTGAGATATCGACTGTACTATGGAAAAAAAAAAATAATAATAAAAAACAGAAGGAAAACAATAAGGTCTTCCGAAAGAAGTCGGAAGACCTTAACTAGAAAAGAAACTCGTCGCGAGCAACGAGAGGTCTTCCGTCCGATTCTGAACCCCCCCAACCCCCCCCCCCTCGCAATATCGAGCTGAAAAAGTGATTAAACTTTTTATGGAAACAAAAGGGATTGAACCCAGGTCGCCAGCATGAAAATCCAAAGCGCTTACTATTACGCTATTGGGACCACAGCTCTAAATCTACTTGTATATACTTCTGAAACAGTACATCTGTCTTAGAATAATGAAAGGCGGGTTACTATTCAAAATTAAGCGCCAAACGCCACGGGTGAATCTTCGCGCCTTTTCTTTGGAAGGTCCCATTAAATAGGTGTGATAGCTTCAATGGAAATAAAAAAGAACGTCCTGATAGCTAAAATTTCTAGGGTAAAGAAATTGTAACACATTTATAAATTCTATGACGTAAATAGATAAGTAACACTAAACCAATGAAACTGCTATAATTTTTTTACTTTTTTAAATTTCCTGTTTATCCCCATACTGAACTATCTCGATTAGTTAAACTTTCATGAAAAGGTTGAAATGTTTCGCCGAAAGACATGTGTCGCCCTAAGACGGTAAAGGAATCAGATACCATTTATGTTCAATGACTAAAATCATATCTTTGAGACAAGAATATTGATAGTAACTCAATTCTTCAAAAAAATCTTTTTCTTGTGTTTGTCTTTCCTATCAGTTTAATATGAGTCAAGTGTGCATGCATGAGCAAAACAGTGGATACGTTTAATACTTACTATATATACATCGATATTGTTTCTTAAAACTATTATTTGTAACTATGATTTAAGACATGTTTTTCCGCAAAACAAATGACAGTAGGTATGTATTTCATTTGCACATTTAGTCTTTTATTTTTCTACTTTGACAACCACCTGAAACCAATTATAGAAGACGTTTGAGACGACCATGGATTTAAACTTAGTTTGACACAGAATTGCAACGTAATTACATCGTGACAATCCCCGTATTCCTTTACATTTCATTTATCCTTATTTACTTTCGTTCAAGCAAACGCTTGGCTGCCTCTGAGGACTACTATTGCGAAATGGCGGAGTTGACATAGACAGCCTTATATTGGGCCCGCTTCAGATTTTTAAATGTTAATATCTAGAGTTTGGATTTATCAATGTTCAAACAAATTATATAGTAAGCATTATAAGAACGGTCTCCATTACCAATCCAAAAATAAATGAAAAATATTGAAAACCAAAAATATAGAAAATACGGAATATTTAAATTCGCTTCCGCTAGCAACCGGAAGTACTGACGACACACGAAAAGATGATTTCACATATCTAAAAGTCATCATCTATCATCTCTAACAAGTCTCCAGTTAATATCTTAGACCATTTTCGTAAAAAAGGGGGGACAAAAATCCATTTTAAAATCAGAAAACTGTCAATAACTTGGAGCCAAAAGTGAGTATCCCAAATTTTCTTTCTGATGAACAAAGTTCATATAATGACGCATAATTCCTGAAAGTTTCATTGAAAACCACCGAATACTTTTCGAGAAATCGCCTGCACAAAATTTTGGGGAAAAAAATAAGAATAATAACTAGAAAAGAAACTCGTTGCGAGCAACGAGAGGTCTTACGTCCAATTCTGGAAAAATAACCCACAAAATCGAATTGAAAAGTGATAAAACTTTTTATGGAAACAAAGGGGATTGAACCCGGGTCGCCAGCGCAAAAATCCAAAGCGCTGACTATTACGCTATTGAGACCACAGCTTTAAATATACATTTATATACTTCTGCAACAGTACATCTGTCTTAGAATAATGAAAGGCGGGTCACTATTCATAATTTCGCGTCAAACGAATCGAAGAAATCTTCGGGCCTTTTTGTTTGGAATGTTCCATTAAATAGGTGTGATAGTTTCAATGGAAATTAAAAAAAAATGTTCGTATAGCTTAAATTTCATTGTTAAGAAAGTATATTTAACGCTTTTACACATTCTATATCGTACGATAGTATATAGATAACTAGCACTAAATCAGTGAAACTGCTATAATTTTCAACTGATTTTTATTTTGCTGATTATCCCTATAATGAAATATCCCGATTACCGGTACTTAAACTTTCATGTACAGCTTGAATTGCTTCGCCGAAAAGCGTGTCGCCCGGTACCACCTCAAGGAATCAATAATCATTGACGTTGTTCGGATAAACTCGAATGAGATTACTGAGACAAGAATGATGATATAAACTCCATAACAAAGTTAGAAAATACGGACTTTTTAATTTCGCTTCCGGTAGCAACCGGAAGTACCGACGACACACAAAAGGTGATTCGTCACATCTAAAATCATCATCTATAATCTCTTACAAGTCTCCAGTTAATATCTTAAACCATTTTCGAAAAAAAGGGGGACAAAATTGCATTTTAAAATCAGAAAAGTGTCAATAACTTGGAACCAAAGGTGAGTTTTCAAATTTTCCTATCCAATGCCACAACTTCATATAATACGCTTTAATTCCTGAAATTTTCACAGAAAACTACTGAATAGTTTTCGAGAAATCGCGTGCACAAAATTTTGGGAAAAAAATAATAATAATAATAATAATAAGAAACAGTAGAATCACTAGAAGGTCTTCCGTGAAGACGGAAGACCTTAATAAAAAAACGTAGAATCCTGAAGGTCTTCCGTGAAGACCAAAGACCTTAACAAAAGAAACTCGTTGCAAGCAACGAAGGTTTCCGTCCGATACAAAAAAAAAACAACGTAAAATCAAACTGAAAAAGTGATTTTTAAAATCGGAACACAGGGGATCGATCCTGAGTCGCCAGCGTGAAAATCCATTGCGGTACACCTTTGGGAACCCGCTTCAAATATCGCGATATTTCTTTTTTTATTCCAAACATTACATTTTTTTAAATATTCAGTTTGGAATTGTAGAATGACAGCCCAGCTTGCCCCAAAATTTGCTCAAGATGATCACATGGGATTTGGTACTTGAGTTTTAACAGTAATTCTTGGGATAGATAATCTATTAGTGATGAACAGATGATACTGTTTTCCTTCCTTTTTTCGATATGTATTCAACTTTATTCATGCAATTCCATATACAGGCATGCCAATGTTATATTTTCTGCACTATCGTCGCCATTTGTCTACTACTTAAGTCGGGTCACGATACATTATTTCGTGCCAAACGTCACACGTAAGTTTTTAACGCTTTTCCCTTTTCCGAATGTTTCATCGTTTTAATGGAAGTGATAGCTTCAATGAAAATTAGAAATGTATGTTCTTATAACCGGAATTTCGAGCGTTAGAAAGTAATTTTTATCACATTATACAAATATAATATCGTATACGGCCAAGTAACACTAAAGCTGTAAATTTTGGTAAGATTTTCCAAGAATTTTGTATCCTGTTTACCCCCAAAATGGAGATGAGTTACACGTTCATGAAAAGACTGGAATGTTTCACTGAAAGAAAAATCCCTCGCCCTCCGACGGTCAAGGAATCTGTTACTATTTATGTTCAATAACTTGCATTTATTACAAGAATATTTATATAACCTTTAATAAACAATCTTTTAAAAAAAAATTTCTTATTTTTGTCTTTTCTATTCATTTAATATGTCACAAGCCTGCGTGGAAAATTAAACAGAAGTCAAGTAATACTTCCGAATCATAGTGAATATTAAGTCAGACAAGTTTCTTGAAAAGCTATTACTTATAAACAAAGTTTAGGATAAGTTTTCCCTGGTGCAAAACAAAAGATTATAGTCTTCGTATTTCCACTTGAAGTCATGTTGTATTCTACTATGAGATGCAGACAAAAGCAATTTCAATGGAAGTTTGAGGAAACATATTAAAACTACACTCAATGCAACGTAATTGCGATGTAGCAATCTAAAGAATCCTTTACATTTCATAAATCTTTTTGGTAGAAGTTTCGTTCATCTAAACGCTCAGCTGACCTTCAGAACCCGACTTGCTTAATGGCGGAGTTTTCGGAGACCGCCGCCATCTTGGACAAAGTTGTTCAATATTCTTAACAAAATAATTATACTTTAAAAGATATACACAAAATGTCTGAAAATTCACTCACGATTCGTGTCCTAGATTTTACCCTTACCCACTCCATTTGGACCTTCTGAAAAATTGTAAACCCAATGTGCAATTCAGCAATGTGTCGTCTATCATCGCTGAAAATTTCAGCTCTCTAGCTCATACCGTTTTTGAGTTACCATTGGACAAGGAACCTTTGAAATTTACTGAAAGGGCGATAACTTCCACCGGAAGTGATTTTTTCAAAATTGATGGGGTAAAGCTTAAGATAGATAAATAATCTCTGAAAATTTGAACAAAATCGATCGAGCTATCTCCGAGAAATCTTCTGCACAAAAATTGTAAGGAAAAAGAAGAATAATAAAAAAAGTGTTACAATTTCCCCCAAAAGCTCCCCAACTTCTTTTTGGTGCCATATTCACTGTAAACTTC
>NW_026941122.1:0-12878 GCF_032062105.1 Saccostrea cuccullata
GACACCGCGGCAGTGTAGAGAGAATTCTACAGAGGGTGGCTCAGTTTGTGTTTGACATACAGAACTACCTTATTGAGGACGGAATCATCCAGGTTACAATCTGTCAAAGATAAAAATTAATTCGATAAATCTAAGTTTCTTGAGTGGATACAGTGTATTGCTTATAACTTAATTTCATCATTACTGGCTTAAATTGCTTTGTTTATAATTAATCCCAAACAGAAAATGCCAAATTTCAATTAAGGAATGTTTTTAATTAGGGCCCCGCAAGGATTTGTGGGTGCCCTATAGTAATCACTGTCCGTCCGTCTGTCTAGCTGTCTGTCTGTCCGTCTGTCACTCTTCCGTCCACAAATTTTCTGTTATTTTCTAATAACTTTTTTTTATGGTTGCCCAATCAAGTTCAAATTTGGTATGGTAGTTCAGTAGGCAGAAATACATATTTTGATGCTAAGTTTGGTTCTCTCATGTCTTCTGGTTTGGAGCTGGGGTTGTGGGTAGATTCCTTAACTATGCATAAGAATGAATGGGCAACTTTTTTTTATGGTTGCCAAAACAAGTAAAAATTTGGTATGGTAGTTCAGTAGGCAGAAATACATATTTTGATGCTAAGTTTGGTTCTCTATTTCCCCTGGTTTGGAGCTGGGGTGGTGGGGTACATTCCTTAACTTTATATACAAAGGCATTGGCAAAGAGAGGTAACTGCTGAAGATGTTCCCATTGTAAACTGAATGCTGCTATGAGTCCCTTGGGATTCATTAGCTTTCCTCCTGAAGAAAATCCAAAGCATTATCTTTATCTGTCAAATTGAGATGAATTACCACCTCTGTCTGCAAATGAAGTTTGTTTTGAAGTTAAATCAATTTGGAATGCTATGAACACTCTGAAATGTGGATTTAAATATAAATTTTTATAATTTATTTTTGTTTAATAGTTATGATTTCATTGAATTCTAATAACAAAAAATAGATTAAAGAAGATTTTTTGATTTACTTTTTTCACTTTAATTCGTTAATTCAAGAATATTATTAATTTTTAGGATAGTTGTATAAAAACCCCATTCTATCATTAATACTGAAAAAGTTCTTAATGCAGACCTGTTTACTCTTACGATTTCGCCGTATTTTGTACGGATTTTTAGTCTAAAATACGTCTCACGTTTTGCTATTATGAAAATACGGAAATCGGAAATACGTTCGTTTGGAATTTAGCAGTTAGTTTTCGTTATGATCTGTCTTAGTATCAACCTTTTTATCGCTAAATAAGAGGAAGATTTCAAACACATGAGCAATGTCAGTTTGCCAAAACGCTGTGGTATTATGAAATGGCAAAGACCTTGTTGTTACACCATGCTTTTGTAATCACAAAAGCAGTTTTTCTCTCTTAATATATGTAAAATTGATGGAAAGTGAAATCTTACTGGCAAATGCAAAATCTCACGGACAAATTTAATAAAAAATACTGAGAGACAGCGTTATGGGTAAACAGGTCTGTTAATGTAACTTTAGAAGAAAATGATGAGAGTAGAATTAATCCCTTGGGATTAATTATCTAGCCTGCTTCAGAAAATTTAGTAGGCTTTTCTTTATCTGTCACTTTAAGATTAATGAAAACCTTTGTCTGCAACTGCTGTTTGTTTGAAGTTAAGGTCAAGCCTTCATGATATTTGCATTCATTGAAGGCTGGCATTTTATATAACACAAGCTTCATAATTGTTTAAATATACATTCAGTGTTAAGTTGTTCTTTACTGCCTAATGTAAATACGAGGGTTGATCCAAAAGTAATGTCACAACTTCGATAAAATTTCTCCTAGTTGACGTAAATTAACAAAATTTTACATGATGGAAGGTATACGTAATTTAAATCAGTCCTGAAAAATTCAAATTAAAATGACTTATACTTTTCAAAATATTGAATTAAACACAGAGTGCGATTATGGTAGTCGCCGCACCTTAATAACGTCATAAAACGGATATGCATCGTCACACACTTTTAAAAACGCCTTCTCATCTTTTTATTAAAAAAATTATATTCACAAAACATTCACATATTTTATTTTCTTTAAGAACAATTGGCACCAATTGTACACTTTATTTATAATTTAATCCTTCATCTAAATTCTTTGAACAATACCATAAGACAAACTTAAAAGTGTCTCATATCACTCAAACTGCCACTAATCTCTTTTACGACAACGTCAACATCATTGAACGTTTCCACCCGACCTCCTATCTTTCAGTATTTCTGTCCCCAAATGATCATTTATTTACCTATTACCCACCCAAAATCGCTGAAACCATCTATGAACAAGTCTCTCGTTAACATTCTTTCCTCTGCGAGTTTGATTTACCATCATAACTGTTTCTACTTGTGATTTCCCAATTTTGAAGGAAAAATGCATTACAACTCGTTTTGGTGTTTCATTCCATTTCGACATTTCCTTTCTGCAATACATCAGATATAAACAATACTGTTTATGATGAAAAAAAAAACAATGCTGCCATTAAATTTTTAACTAAAAATTAGAAAATGTCGTAAATTTTGTCTTTTAAAATATTGGACGGTTAGACGATTTTTTAATAATAATTTTTTAAATGTGTTTGTCTTTTTTCATTCTAACAATATTTACTTTAAAACGTGACATTTAGTTGTGACGCGGCGACACCCCCCAATGTTTAATGTTTAAATATCTATAAAATGAATTCAATTGAACATTATTAAATGAAATTTTTAATTTTGATTAGATCTATGTTTATGCATCTTTTGGTGCATTATATTTGATAATATGACGCCAAATATTAAAGATATGGACACAGTGACATTACTTTTGGATCAACCCTCGTACAAGGATATTATTTTCAGGTTTTTGAATATTCAGGAATTATCTTGAAATTTTAAGAATACAGTTGCTGTTGCTTATTCTTCGTACATTTTTTAATCATTCCGTAAGCTGCACCCTATTAATTCTACCCCATGGCGGGGCCCTTGCTGACTGGTCAGTTTTCTAGTTTGTGTGAGTTGTTGGTCTGTAAATCACACAGACTTGTCACGTAGGCATATTTCACGAAGCCTGCTAGTGTTTGTTTAGTAGAAAAACACAGGGAATGTAAATATTTAAATTACAAGAATTAAATTTAAGAATGTGTTGTTCTAATAAAGTTATTTCTATTTCTAAATTTTTCCCTACATTATTCAAACATATAGCTGTTAAAGTTTTATAGTTTTGCCTTTTAAATTATAGACAAAGGGAGAAAGAAAGAAATCACAAAGTGCCATTGAGCAGAGGACACAACACCTGTCACAGAAGTTTGATTGGTTGATACGAGACCTACAGCTGGAGATGGAGAAGGCATTCTCCAATCAGATCCGACCTAAGTTAGGGGAGGGCATCACCCTAGCCTCCATGAAAGCCAATGAACAAGCAGCGAAATGGGGATCACCGGTAATCATCAGTTTAACATTTAATATGGGTTTGTTTTTTAAGAACAGTAAAACAAGCTTAAAGCTTATATGTTTATGATGAATTGATGCTTATAGCTAATTGATTTTTTAAAATATTTTCTGTTGATTTCTATTGTTAAAAAAGACAAGTTTTACCAAAATTATGGAATTATCTCTCATTCTTTTCCCAAAGAAATAATTTTTTATGAAAATCTATATATTAAATATCTATGAAAATATCATTCAAATATGTTAACTTTTGAAAATTGACTTGGAGGTAGACAGCTAGCTATAGACAGCAGTTCTTACAACCCTCCCCCAAACCACTTTTGAATATTTAAATTTTTCAATATTGAACTTGTTTCAACTTGACATTTTTAGCCAAAATATTCAAGTGAGAGATGTGGCCCATGGACGTTTTGATTGAATTTATCCTCTTGATTTCATTGTAAAATGGGATATCACTCCTGGAAATAAGAGTAATCCCATCTGTGCCAAATCATAACTGCTTTGCATGCATTTTGTTCTCGTTAGAAAAACTTTTTTTTATCCCTATCAGATGAACAAGGAGAACAAGCAGGCGGGTGGGTTACATTGGTGTGTGTACCGAGCCACAGTACAGAGACACGGGGTGTTCCAGTCCCCCACCTACGGACCGGTCAATTTTAACGAGGATCTTACGGCTCCTATGTATACAAGGATATCCATTGTGTGGGATAAAGTCTTCAGGTAACCTTAAAAACAATGGAGCCCTTCAGATTACTTGTAAATGTAATTAAGTAAAAGCTGAACATTATATTAACCCTTTCTCTTCCGGCGCATTTTACGTGATTTTGGAGGCCTTTTGACATGACATTATTTAATTATTTCTAACTTTTTTATCCAAGGGGAAAGCTAAGCATATTGCATACCATTTTGTAGGAAATTTCTTACAGATGATTTTTTATGACTGTTTAGATACTCAACCACTGACCTCATTAGTAAAAATTGAGGTCAAAGGTCAATTAAGTGCAATATTTTATGGAACTTTTTGATACTTTTTCATCTTTAAGCTAAATATTAAGTATGATGTATGTTGAAATAGGAAATTTGGGATATACCCACAAAAGAGCATCATACTGTACTACATGAAACACATAAACTTTTTTTTCAATTCAGCATATAACTACTTAAAAGGGGTTGCTAAGCAACGCAGAATTCTTTAATTTTCGGGCAGAAATTTTCATTTTTTACTCATCCTAGACACATTTATGCATCCCAGCACATAAAAAGAGTTAGATGTGAGGTCAAAAAATTATAAGGGACATACAACAGATAAATTGTCTTAAAGTTTGACCTCATTAGAACTATTTTAGGAGGTCAAAGGTCAAATAAGTGCAAAAGTTTCATCAATTTTTTTCAACACTTTTCAATATTCTTGCCATAATTTTACACAATGGATGCTGAAATGGAAAATTCTGAATATACTCTCAAAAAGGGATCAGAACTGCAATATCCATGCATCATTTTAGTTCAAATTTCTGTTTAATGACCTTTAAGTGGTTGCTAAGCAACATCATTTTAAAGTTTTTGTCTATATACATGTTTGTTATTTCACATTCTGGACAAATTCTAGACACTTTTTGTATATTTCATGATATTGCTTGTAAGATATGGGCCATAAAGATGAAAGAACATTTTTGTATTAAAAATTGACCTTGACACTCTTGTTCTTCAGAAGGTCAAGGTCATATTAGTACAGAATTCTGCTTTAAACTGTAAGTAAATATCAATTTTGAAATGCTTCAAACATGGATAGATCATCTAATAGTTGACGTAATAAAAATGGCGAATGACAAAGTTTGCAAGCAAAGAATTCTAGTCTGCTTCTTACAAAGCCCTAGCAAAACATGTATACTTTCTTTTTGTTAAACAAGAAATCCATTCTCTTGATGACATTAAAGATAATCTTTATTTTCATGGATTTAATTTAACAAGAAAAAAAAACTAAATGATTTCATTACAAGATTTTTCTGGTATAACAGAGCTTAAGGGGTACATTAAAGACTTGACATGTTATCTTGGAGGGAAATAATAAAAATAGCATTGGCAATATTTAATGCAAAACTGTTTAGTCAATAAGTTGAAAATTTGACGCTTATATCCAAATATACAAATACAGAAATATTGCAAGATGAATTCAAAATCAGACTGATATCTTCAACAAAATGTTGAAGAGCACTTTTACTTTGTGTCCACCATTCTTTTATCAACTGTCATTTCTCTGTAAGACTGGAGGAAATTCTTTGACTTGTCCAAGACATTATTATTTGCTGTCAAGTACAAGTGATCAGCTTCTATCCTGTAAAAGATTTAAGTATTTTGAAACAGATACATGTCATTGTATATATAAATTTATATTTACAAATAAAATTAAGAATGCTAAAATTACTACATTTATTTGATTTTCCTTTTAAAATTAAAATTGTATTCATTATGTGATCCAAGTAGTTAAATGATATTGTTAAGTCAATGTATCAGGACTGATAATTTAACAACTTGTAGTAAACCATCATGGTAAAATTACTGAACTAAAACAAATAGCATATATGGCAATCTGACTAAAGCCAGACCTCTGTTTACGCTATCGCAACATGTAAAAAAATATCATGGTATTAGATCGCTACGAAAGCCGGGAAGGGACACGTAAATTTTTCAAAAAAGTAATTAAAGATATCAAATCGAATTAGACAATCTAATCCCAAGGATTACTAAATTTTTCCCTCAATTTATAATATGAGATCTCGAATTACACAATCCGATCTTAAGGATTACTAATTTGCCCCCTTGATTCATAATTTGAGATCTCGAATTACATACCGGTAATTTGTTTTCACAGATTGATAATTTGACATCTCGATTTGTAACAACGTCAGTCTTATAATTTTTGAAATCTGTGCTCTTTAATTTCATTACATATATGTACAGAAACATCCAACCATTTTAATCAATAAGTGCGTTCTATTTATTTTGTTTCAGCAACCGGTTAATTCCAACCTCTTTCATAACTAATTCAACGTATATTTATTTTAAAAATATTATGATTACACAGGACCCATATTCACTTTTACTATCTAGGACTTTCAATTATTCTAATATACAAGTAACACAAAAACTTCTAAGATTTTTTGTTGTACAAATATCAGTACTAGCACATGGATTTGAAAATGTTCATGTATTTTTCTCATTTTGGACCGTAATATGTAAATAATAAAAATTAGGATGTAAAATACTACAATATTCTATTTTTTAAACATGTATTACCATATCCGACATGTACAGATAAATAATTTAAACGAAATCATGAGAAGGGTTTACATTCTGAGGGAATGAATAATTTAAACTAAAAGAATGAATTATACAATCTAAGATAACGGACTGTGTAATTTGAGGGAACGAATTGGTAATCTGAGAGAATGAATTGGCAATTTGTTATAACATATTGTTAATCCGAGAGAACAGATTGTATAAATCAAGAACTCGTTTACTTTTATAAATTTCAAAAATTCTATGCCCCTTCATGGCTTTCATAGATTTCATACCTGCATGGCTGCCAGGGTTGTAAAAAGAAATGAGACAATAGACTGCAATGTTACTTCAGGGCAAAATACCTGGCGCAAGATCATGGAAGTGTTGATAAACCATCCAGTGAGTTTGACCACCCATGTATATGATGTAGGATAATTGGAAAGTGTCTGAAAATTTGAAAAAATGGAAATTCTAACCACACACTTTATGCAGATTGGAAATACAACAGCAGTCTATAAAAACAGTTTGTTCCATATCTCGGCATTCATTCAGATAGATATTACATGTTTAAATAATGTGTCTGTATGAATAATCAACCATCATAAGTATTATGTGTTTCAAACACTTAATTTTCAAAATATAAATCAAATGTTTATAAACTTGTATGAATGCGATCATGAGAATGACACAAATGAAATAAGATTTTATTTTTTTTAAATTTTAGAAATACATAAAATTTTCAATACCAAAATAAAAATTTACCTGTTCATTTGTGTCCTTACAAATTAATTGACCTTCCGCTCGTAGTTCATGGTGGGCTTAGAAAGTGGGTATTCACAGATGAAAGCATTGTTGCATATCCTGAAAGCACCCTAAAATTTCAATGTGAAAGTGGTACATGTACACCTGTACACACTGGTACATAGATACTGAAAACAACTATCCATTATTATGACAACTTTGATTTTACTTTGAACTTACGAGTGATTGTCAAAAGCATCAAAGTTCAAAAGCAATGCGGCTGAACGATACGAAACACGCACACTGAAACATAGAGATCTAGTACATGTGTACATTTAGTTTTCTTTTGAACGTGAACTATTGCGTTTTAAACTTAAACTTTTCAGTCAATATACACGTATTCTCACCTGCTAATACCAAAGGCATGTCCGTATTATTTGATTCATTGATGTGATGATCTTCGTCGTGAAATAATCATGAAAATTGACGTTCAGATTTCGGATCACCATCATGTTTACACCAAGGCTGGGCAAAACGGAAACACATGTTTATTTCAATATTCGTATCAACTCATACAGTGATGAGTCGTATTTATTTATAAATGCGAGTTTTTGTATTGTTAAATATAGATCTAATTAAATTGCAAATTAATAAGTATACAGTATAACAAGATACAACAATATTAAAAATCTGGTTGATTTTTTTTTTTGGTAAAGATCGACGTTTTGGAAATCTACAATTTTTATCAACATGTATATTCATGAAATATACATCATTACATGTAGATGAATAAATCAACATTCACTTCACAAAAGGCAGAACGAAAGTATATATTTGTTTTTTGAAATCTATTTTTTTGTATTATGCATTTAGTTCAGTAAAAAATATATTTGAATGGTCCAAAAAGTCTTATAAAAGAATTTGTTGTTTCGAGTAAGATGCGACCTTGACGTTACATGTAAATATTGACCGATTTTTCCATAAAAACTATGCAAAGGTCACAAATTCAAATTATCGTAATTAAGAAAATACTGAGCGTAAGAAGGCCTATAAGGGCTTGTTGGAAAGGAAATTTTCTCTACTTTTACCAGCTTTATTTTGTTTTCCCTATTTCAATACAGAAATAAATGTAAAACTGAGCTTTGTTTAAATATTACGAATAAAATCGATAAAAAACACATAAGTGCAAGAAAATTCTTGTTTTTAAAATATACCTTAAAGTAATAACAATAATTTTTACATATTTTAAAAGTAAAGAAAATATTCTTTACGAATATACCATGCTTTCTTCTAAATTTAATCAGGAAAAAAATTGTCAATCGTCTGGAAATTCGGCAATCGCTTTGGAAAATTACGCCATTTTCAAAAAGTCTCGTTTGTCTTTACATAGTAAAATCGATTAAATACCGGCAATGAAGACATAATCTTTTTAGATATTTTAAAAGTAGAGAAAATTTCCAAAAAGATGATATATAGCTTATATACCTTCATGCTACCACAAAATAGATACGGAGATCTTATTTTCGCGAAGTCGTGTTTTAACGCGCCATCGGTCAATTTGACCGGTACGGAAGTGAAGGGGTTAAGTATACAGTATATGTGACTGGCTGTTAGAATGATTAAGTTCCCTCCCTGCTCAATGGCCCTGAGTGCTGAGAATAGGTTACATTTTTAGCTCTTCTGAGCCAAAGGCTCAAAGAGCTAATGCTATGGCCATTTGTGTGGTGTGCATTAACTTTTTAGAATATGGGCCATAACTCAAGAACCCCTTGGCCAATCATTGTCAAATTTGTCACAGGGTATCCTTGGCCAAAGGGCTACCATTTATACTTAAATAAGGGTTGGGACCCTTAAACAAGGGGAGATAATCAGGAAAACAAAAACAAAAGTACTGGTTGCTAAAAAATCATCTCCATAACCACCAGGCAGATTTTTTCACCAAACTTACATACAAGGATCAGGATATGTTGAAGATTAGAATTTGCACGGGGAATTACCCTGGGGCAAAGGGTGTGGTCTTAAGGTCACTTCAAAGTTGACCTAAATTTACAATTAATAAAAACATTTATATTTTGCTTACTATAAGGACTAGGATCATCAAATCTTGTAAGTTGATGCATCATAGGACTTCACATCATGTTAACTCAAAAGTAGGCCACAGTGACCTTCTTTTTTTTTAATTTTGTGGGCATTTGTTTTCAAATTGATTTAAAGGCATATTTTGGACACTTTAAGGCCTATGATCATCAAACTTTGTCAATTAATGCTTCTTGGGTCCTTGAACAACGTCAACTTAAAAGTAGGTGACCGTGACCTACTTTTTGAACGTTATGACTTTATGACTTATCCTTTTTGAAATATTTAATCCCATTATTTCAGACACTGAGAGGGTAAGAATCATCAAATCTTGTAAGTTGCTGCATCTTGGGACCTTAAAACATTTTATGAAAAAGTAGGTAACTGTGACCTACTTGAATTTTGCAGGCATTTGTTTTCAAATTGTTGAAAAGGCATATTTTGATTACCTTCAGACCTATGATCATCAAACTTGGTCAGCAGATGCATCTTGGGGACTTGAAAAATGTCCACGAAAATGTAGGTCACGATGACCTACTCTCGACATTTTATGGCTATATTTAAGTATGTCAGGTATTTATTGGCTTAGAATCATCAAACTTTGTGAGTTGATGCATCTTGGGTTTTGGGAGAGTGACGACCAAAAAGTAGGTCATGGTGACCTGCTTTTGACATTTCATGGCTTTATTTTAAGTACCTCCGGTACTTATTGGCTTAGAATCATCAAACTTTGTCAGTTGGTGCATCTTGTATTTCGGAGAATGTCGACCAGCTAGTAGGTCACGGTGACCTACTTTTGATATTTTATGGCTTTATTTAAGTATATCAGGTACTTATTGGCTTAGAATCATCAAACTTTTTCAGTTGATGCATCTTGGGTTTTCAAGAAACGCAAACCAAAAATTACTTCACCTTGAACTACTTTTGACATTTTTCTTGATGGCTATATTTTCATATCTCCAGTACTGGTTGACCTAGAGTTGTTAAACTTTGTCAGTTGGGGCATCTTTGGCTTTCGGAGAATGTCGACTACAAAGTAGGTCACAGAGACCTACTTTTGAATATCTCAGGTACTAATTGGCTGAGGATCATCCAACTACGAGGGTTGTCCGTAAAGTTCGTGGACAGGCTCAGAATTGAATAAAAATTCCGTCATTGATATCTATTATTAGCATATTTTTAATCTTTTACTAAATGTGAACTGAGAAATGTAAAATATGATTCAATTTCAAATGTTTAATTAAAATTATGACTTCATAATAAGACTTGGTATGGAGACCCGGAGCACCGCAAAATTTTGATTAAAAAATTATTTATCACTTTATAAATTTCATTTGTATTTTATAGAATAATGCAGAAATTTGGATGACTTTTACATTATGAAGTTGACAAAAGTTATCACTTCAAACCTGCAAAATTTGAACATTCAAAGTTGTAAAATGGCTGAGCAATCAAAGTTAGAACATGTTAAGACGGATCGGAATTGTTCAAAAAAGGGAGGTTTTCGGAATAGGTGGAGCAGTGAGCAGTAAAAATTCTGCGTAGACATCGGATAAATACATACAGAGACCAATACATTTTGTAAACAACCGGGAAAAACTTAGTAAAAGAAGCTGTACATTAGCATTTAAGTGATATATAATATTTTCGGACAGAAGGAACAGTTTGCAGGATGACATGCGTGAAGGAGAACCACCATTCCGAGATCGCAGTGCTGTAGAAAATTAACTTTGCAACGTGAATTTACCTTTTTTCCATTAATAAAATCGTTTTTACACGGAGAGAGGTTAGAGGATTGAAGGATATGAGACAGGCATTGTTGAATATTATTTTAATATGAAACCTGAAGATTTTGTGCACATATTTATGACTGGTTAAAGCGACATAAGAAATGTATTGAATGAAACTGTGACTACATTGAGAAAAGTTACATGTACTCATTTAATGCATTTGATGTCAGGTAACGTCAAGAATTTTGAGTTTAGTGCTCCGGGTATGAGTGTGTGTCTTTTTTAATCTGATAAAAATATAAATATTTATGCTTAGATTTTGTTGAAAACTTGCATGTTAATAAAGTGAAACATGAATTTAATGAAGATAATAGTTTCATATATTTTATCAATGTTTGTCAGTAATTAGCAATGTTGTCCACGAACTTTACAGACAACCCTCGTATGTCAGATGATGTATCTTAGGTTTCGAAAATTGTCTAATAAAAATTAGATCACAGTGACCTACTTTTGACATTTTATGGCTATATTTAAATTAGGGATGTCAAATCGGTCAATTTTTAATACTCGGTTACTCGGACGTTTTTCCGATCGAGTACCCGGGTACTCGGTAAAAGTCTAAATAAATATGGACAAGTTAATTGATAACTGTAAAACATTAAAAAAAAAACCACATGGTCTGATGGGAGGCTTACCTGTTAATGTGTTGTAACAATTATGACAACTTTGTGCCCGACGAAATTCAATCTAACATTTTTTTTAAGTCCAATTTATTTATCAGATAAATACGAGAAATAAAATCATAAATGGCTCACAGTGGTTTTGTTTTAAAAAAATAATCTGTACCCTAATTGTAATGTAACTCTATCAGTGCGTTTGACGTCCAAGTGATAAGTCGTCAGAGCTACATGTACAGTATCAACTTGATCAAGTTCTAACAGAGCGGATTTACGATCTTCGTACACTTTCCGATCATTGATTTCATTAAAATTACGAGAAATGGTATGTTGTAGTTTGGTGCAACGATGGACATAAGATTTTTAAAACCTTTGGATTCAACCATTTGCATTAATTGGCACGTAATCAAACGCATCCATATAAACAATCGCACGTGCAATATCGTCCGTCTCTTTCCCCGAGAATCTACAAAATGTACGGCTTCTGGAGAATTGACAAAATTATCTAATTTATTTAAACATAATAGACCTTAAACGATGTGCAATGAAAACAAATAATTAAATAAAATCAAAATATAAGGGTAGAAGACAGCCGAAGGTGAGAAAAGCCAGGTAGGTAACAGGTGCTTGGTCACGGTAGTTACTGTATAAACACTGCCACAGGCGACAACAGTCATTTGGAGGCTCAGGAAACCCTAATTACTGTATGTACAAGTGCAATGAATATTTTATGTTTTAAAACCGACGTTTTAATGCATGAATAAATAAGCATAGAAATATTTTAAAATATACAGCCGAGTAACCGAGTACTGATTTTAGTATTCGATACTCGGACATTCAATCGAGTACCCGGTTAACCGGGTACTCGTTGACATCTCTAATTTAAATATATCGAGTACTTATTGGCTTAGAATAATCAAACT